>NC_071334.1:70707436-70874936 GCF_027744825.2 Synchiropus splendidus | reverse complement strand
AGCTTGAAATGTGTATTGATCCAATCATGCTGGATTAAAAAAACAGAATCATCACCTTTGCGAGATATAACCATGGACGCATGCGCTCACCAGCGAACGTCCGTTGGTAAAACATGCGCAACTTCCGGTTCCAGTCCCGGAACTTCCGGCGGACCAGATCAGGCAGTGACAACAACAACAACGCCTCGCGGTGTCAGCGCAGGCTCCGCCCATTCGGGTCGGTCAAGCTCCGCCCGCTGGAGCCTTCAGTTGTGGCCCACTTCACAAGACATGCAGGAAACCCTGTAACATTTATCTTCGAATTATACCTTCGAGAAGGTCCGTTTTTCACTGTAAAATGATGAAAAAAAACAAGTTACTAACTTCCGCAGACAGTGTTTATGTCGCCATCTTGTGATAATGTCTTGTAACTGCACGTTATTTTATCAACGTCTTTCTGATTCCAAACGTGTCAATTGACGTGAAAAATGCATGAGAAATACACGAAAATACATCAGTAACTCTGGTGTCAGAAAACCACTTGTCGGTATTTGTTAGATTTTTACATTGTGAAGACATCAATGAATAAACTGGGTCACCGAATGTACCGTGGTCCAGCAAGCGAGGACCGGGGAAAACCTCTCCCCAATCAGACGTCGACATTTGGGTGTTTCCTCGCTGCAGAGAAACTGTCTGTCGGGGTGATGTCTTCTTGCTGGACACACGACTGTCGTAGTGACGTTCTGTCTGCTTTTCCAGTCAACCAGGAGGAGTTTGTGTCCATCATGACGGCGGATGGCCCCTGATGGGCGGGGCCCGCCTCCACGCAGCTTTCTGCACTCTTTGATGTCGATATTTATTTTGGAATAAATCTTTTTCCACGCTGATCGCTGCCTTTTTGGGATGGATTCTGCGTGGTGGGGGCGCGTCGTGAAGCGTCTCCGCAGCTGGTCCGCCGTGACTGGCAGCTCGGCAGCTGCCGGACGCTCCAGGTGGAGTCCTGACCCGTGACCTCTGCAGGAGCGAACCTTGACCTCCGGACAAAAGCGCGTCGTAAAAACGTTTGAAGAAGAAGTTCCTGGGCCGGCGTCCTCCTTCCTGAGGCTGCAGCTGGGAGCTCGGACTTTATTCTGAAGGTCTGAACAGGAAGTCCACTTGTATGTGGCAACTGTGACCCCGACTCCGTCAGTGAGACGTGAAACCTGAAGAATCTGGGACAGCTGATCTCTCTCTCTCTCACACACACACATGCTTGTCTCTCTCTCCTGGTGGGGACCTCCTCTCCCGGCCATCACCCTTTCCCCAGCCTCTCCCCCTAAACACATGGCTCACCTGAACCAGGACTCTGGACCAGGCTGGAACCCAGTTATTCTGAAGTTTTTACCCTGGATTGGGTTTTTGTGGGGACTGGTGAAAGGTCCCCACAAGGACAGCTCAACCAGGTTGACATTCATGCGCTCACGAAAGTCCAGGTCTTATGGCAGACAAACCTCACCGTTTTAGCAAAGATACACACACGCACGCTCGCACGCACGCATGCACAGACCCTGAAACACACAGTCAGGGGAAGGCAGACACACACACACACACCCACACAGACTAACACCTCGCAGCTATATTTACCAGTGACGGGCAGCAGCAGGTGAGCGACTCCTCTCACACACTCTGGAGGTCGACGGGTGTGTGTTGACGGGACGAGGGGGACGGGGCGGGGCGGGGCGTGCAGAGGGGTGGAGGGTCTCAGGAGCTCAGCTGCTGGGCTCCCAGCTCAAACCCGCTCTGGTCCTGCTGGAAGCCAGCTGGTCTGGCTCTTCCTTCTGCCCTCGCTTCTTCCTGTTGGACTCCAGGAGCCCCGAGACCTCAGCTGGACCTGCAGGTGCCCGAGACCACGTCAAGCCTGGTGAGTCCCGCTTCTGCTTCTCTGGCGTCCCAAGGTCGGCCGTGGCTGCGGAGCTCGGCGCCGTGAATGTCGATGTGGGGGCGGCGGAGAGCTGGGTCTGCAGTGGGCCGCTTGAGACTGGGTCACTGCGGTGGCTAAAACTGGGCGTCCCAGAAGACGTGGCTGGTGTGTCGCCATGGCAACGGCTGGCTGACCTGGCCCCTGAGCCGACGAGGATCACGCCGCGGAGCTCTGGTTCACGAGTGAAGGGACTGGAGTGCCGACGTATCCGGACCCTCACGCCACCGCTAGCATGTAGCTGCACTGCAGGGCTAATGGCTACATGAAGCACAGTGAGTCCTGGAGACGAACGTGATCATGTGACCTCATGCTGGAATCAGCGCCACCTAGCGGCGCGCCGTTCCGTCTGAGCGTTACAAAGTGGCTCTCGCGTCCTGACAAACACGCGTGTCTCGTTGCGTCTGGGCCGGGTCGGACCTCTTGGGTCAGGGCTCGTAAAAGGAGCGGGCCCTCCGGCTGGCCCTCGTGAATGTTTCCAGCGGAATGTGTCAGAGGTGTCGGGTTGAATCCCGGCGGTTTTCAGCTGCTCGTCAGCTGCCGCTCCCACGTCAGCTGCTGGTTCTGACCCGACTGCACTCCCGTCCGGCGGAACCTTCCGGACGGCGCTCTCACCTCTGACCTCTGGGGCCGGCTCCCGTCTCTTGAGCAAAGCGCTCTTCACCTCCCGCTGGGATCAACCCTGCAGTTCAGCAGATGACCACGTGTCTCTCATCTTCACACACATCTTCCCGCCACTGTCCAATTCATCGCGCTGTTGTACTGTCGCATCACACGAGTGCGCTGTCAGGAGGAAGCGGGAAACACGCAGAGACTCGTTTCAGCCGGCTGGTTTCTGAATGACTCAAAGTAACCTGAGACAACGAGACGCGTCAGCGGTGTAGCGCCCAACTCGTCCAGCAGATGCCGCTGTGGCACAGGCGCGCCACTCGCGCTCTCCTGAGCGGAGACTGAAGACAAGGACGGACGCGCTGAAAGCGAAACTTGGAACAAAAGTTTGGCAATGAATGTTTCTCTCGTTCGCCGCGGCAGAGGCTGTTCGGTCTATTCATGGCTGCCGCTGTGACGTCACTTTCCAGGTGCTGCTGACCCGACGAGGCGCGAGCGCCCTCAGGATCCGAGGCGGGACCGAACCGCTGGTCGGGGACCTGCACACCGAGCCGGAGCAGGTGAGCGGAACCGGGACGGCGCGAGCGGTCCTCCCCCTCCCTCCCTCCCTCCCGCCCTCCGCCTCCCCCGCCTCCTCCTCCCTCCTCGCGGGACGTGAACGCCCCTTGTGTTGCGTTGAAGTGTCACTGTGTTCGGGTCTGGTGCTGATCGTAGTCGTGACCGCGCGGACTGGCCTGCTCCGACCGGGACCGGTGGACTTTACTCTCAGGAACGGCCCGACAACTTTGGTTCCGCTGCGGTTCCGAACACATGCGGGATCAGAAGAGTTGGACTTTCCTCCAACAGTCGGTAAGAACCGGGTCCAGTTGGAGTTCGGGCTCCGCGGTCACGTGTGAGCGGCGGAGATGACGGGAGTTTGACGTGAACGTGTTTGTTGATGGCGCCAGGGCTGCAGTCGGTGAACTTGGGGTCCCGTCAGACTGGGAAGAAATCAGAGCTGCTCAGTCTCCAATAAGTGTCTAGTTTTTGCCCCCCCCCCCTCTCAGAGCTCTGCTGGAGTTGGGCAGCATTTCGGGGAGTCTCATGTGCGAGCCAGTCCGTGTTCCAGGCCGCGGCCCGGGACCAAGCCCAGGTGTGAATAATCCCCTGTCCACGTCCAAACCACACTGTTATCACGTGGAATAACGTCACTCTTTTCTCAGCGTTTTGTTTGTTGTCGTTTTCCGATTCAGTGAGGACCAAAACAACAACAACGGTAAACGAAACATCGGCAGGATTTTGGCTCTCCAGGCCGGTGTTCTCACACAAACGTCTACTTCCTGTTGACACCAGTGTGTCCGGGCCGGTCATGTGACCAGTGTTGTGGAGCTGACGTCCTGATACTTGTGTGTCCCAGTGATCAGCAGTAGTCAGCGCGAAGGAAGTGTGTGCAGTAGTATTTGTGTGAAAACGTTACTCTGAAGGGCTGATGGTAGTATGAAGTACTACGAAGGGCAACTGAAGTTCCACTCAGAAGCAGCATTACTTCAGGTGTGGGGTTGTGTGGCAGCAGCAGGGGCTTGGTGTGGGCGTGGCGTTGAGGTAGTAAACATTGGAGGTGCTGGTCCTGGTCCTGGTCCTGGTCCTGGTCCTGGTCCAGATGTGATCCTCAACACTACAACCAGCAGCCTGAAGCAACCGAGGACGACAAGGACGGTCCAGATGAAAGTGTTCCTGATGTGGAGTCTCACACAGGAAGGTCCGAGTGTGTGGACCAGCAAAGAGCTGGGTGGGGTGGTCTCAGCTTCATGTCGTCCTCATCAAAGTCCTGGTCCTGGGGGAGAGTCTCTTCTAGTGACCCGGTTCTGATCCAGATCTGTCCAAACAGGACCATGTTCTTCAGCCACTGTTACCTCGCAGAACTGACGAGGACTACAGCGGGAACACTGTTGACCATGAGGACCAGGTGAGAGGAGACTGGTCCTGGTCCTGGTCCTGGCGAGACGCCAGTCCCACTCCAGTCTGTCGTGTTTGGGTAGAAAGTTCAGCTCTTTATTTTTGGAAGCGTGAGCTCTAAAAATACCGCGGCTCCGGAGGTTTGCTGTCATCCAGGTGTGTTTGAATCCCGAGGACGCAGCCGTCCTCCCGTCCTGCAGGGGGGGCCGAGGAGCCCATGTTCGCGTGAGCCAGGCGAGGAAGATGGAGCGCCGCGTGCGCTTGTGTGTGAAGATCCTGTTAACTCTCGGATCAGATTAGAGACGCGACCAGACACAAGACACAGGTCACATGGACACGCACGCTACGACTGCAGCCTCACACGCACACACACACACACAAGCCTGGAAACACAAAACACAAAGTGCCACAATAACACACCCATGTGACCGGCCGATGAACACACGCACACCCAATGAAAACACACGCCTCAGACTCTGGGCGCACGCTTGTGTCGGCAGGAGGTCACATGACCAGGGTGTTCACAGCGACAGAAGAATGCGCGCACACACCTGACGGCGTGACGCGGCAGAACCCGTCCGTCCGCCTATCGCCGCCGCTGACGTCTGTCTGTCTGTCTGTTTGCGTTGCAGAAGATTGACAGCGTCACAGAGTCCAGAGAGGAAGTCACACGAGGAGGACGAAGATGGGGAGGAAGAAGATCCAGATCGCCCGCATCATAGACGAACGCAACAGACACGTAAGACGCACGCCGTGATGTGGTGGCTTGAGTCCTGCTCACACACGCAGGACCTCACTTCCTGTTGAGACAGACCTTAGCAGCAGGGAGGCGGGCACGACCTTTCACCCTGATGCAGCGGTGAAAGGTCGTGCACTTCAAAATAAAACTGCACTTCAAAATAAAAGATTCTTTGACGACATCCTTCACAATAAAAGTTTACAGTCAGAAATAATGGCCTCTAGATCAAATAGTACAAGCAACCTTCAAATTAAAAGCTCATTACTCCCATCAAGATAAAAGTCCTGGACAAAGGTGTTTCATATGAAGAGCCTGGAACAAAAGCCCAGATATACCCCACATGCTTCTCTGACAATGCCCTTCACAGTAAATGCCATGGAGATGGTATTCAGAATAAAAGCCCATACAGTCTGACAGATCTTTCAAAGTTACGGCCTGTAGATAAATTTGCCTTCAAATTAAAGGCGGTCATTCCCATCCAAATAACAGCTTTCAAAATAAGAGCCTGGCCACATCTGACGTCAGGTCACGCTGTCCTTCACAGTGAGAGTCCGTGTGTGTGTGACGCGCTCCCTCCGCCCGCAGGTGACCTTCACCAAGAGGAAGTTTGGCCTGATGAAGAAGGCGTACGAGCTGAGCGTCCTGTGCGACTGTGAGATCGCGCTCATCATCTTCAACAGCACCAACAAGCTGTTCCAGTACGCCAGCACCGACATGGACAAGGTGCTGCTCAAGTACACCGAGTACAACGAGCCGCACGAGAGCCGCACCAACGCCGACATCGTAGACGTGAGTCCCACCACCGTGACCTCACTTCCCGCTGATGCCGTTCACCAGAGCTTCAGCGGGACACCAAGACTCTTATGCAACAGCGTTAGCATCAAACACGCTCCTAGCTTAAGCAGGTCAAAGTTGAGGCGAGTCTGGCAGCGCCGCTAATCTCCCGCAGGTGCTTGAGAACCTGCGGCGGTGGTTTCAGGACACCGCTGCTTCACAGGAAGTAGCTTCTCCTGTGGCCACACCCGTTGCTTCAGCCTGCGACTTGCACGGCTGGGTAGCGCTAGCGCTGTTAGTGTGGAGAGATGAGCTAGCTCTTCAGCGGCGCCATCATAGCTTGACGTTGTTAGCCGTATGTCAAATGCTAATCTCAGGTTCCCTGACTGACGTGCGGGCCAGCGTGGGAACCGCCCCCACACGCGGCCCACCTCATGGCCTCTCGCCGTCAGAACCAGGTTTACATGCCGTGTAATCTCCCGTAATCCCCACAATCCCGTTTATCTGGTTAGTGTAATCGCTGCGCGGAGAGAGGTGGCCCTTTGGTTCACCGGCCGCACCTGAACTCATCGCCACTGTTCTGGAGCGTGTACGTCCTCGCGCGATACTGTAACCATATCTCCTGCTATGTCGACATTTCATTGCTAAAGACTTGCTGCTGCATATCTGATGCTAACGTTGGTTTGGTTGGTTTTTGAAGTCCAGAGTGCATCGTGTCACAGCCCGACCTGTGCGTGGAAGCTGCTGTAGCTCTGCGGCCATTTAGCCTTGCTAGCTCGATCAGCCGCGTGACTGCCTAGGCTAACTTCCCGTGCGACGCTGGTGGCGCTTCAGCACTTTGCAAGCAACTTTTGGTGCCAGCATTTACAGCCTCAATGTTTAGCACCTGGGCTGCGCTAGCGCTTTTGCTCGGTCCGCACACGTGTGGCTGCTCCTGGCCTCTGCACTTGAGCTGCGTTAGCACCTTAGCTGCTGGGGCTGTGTGTTTTTCTGGCTTCGCTTCCTCCTGGTGTTCGCGTTTCAGCGACGTTAGCGCAGGTGTGCTGTCACGCGAGTGTGGAGGGTGGATTCCCGCCACTTCATAGCTTAGCCGTTAGCTCGCAGAGTCCACATCTGATAGCGAAGATGGGCCGTGATATAACAGCGCGAGACGCTCGCAGAGAAGCAATGTGCTGGACAGGAATTCAGCTGAAGAGAGACTCCTTTGTTTCCGCGAGCGTATGTCTGCGTGTGTGTGTGTGTGTGTGTGTATAAATAGCCTGGAGCAGTTCTACATTCCTCACTTCTACTCTTGTTTTGCTTGCTGGTGTTTCTCGGCCCGATTGGAACCAGATGAAGTTCGGAGGCTCCGCCCACTTCGGGTCTGGAAATGGGCTGCGAGCTAAAAATAGAGCGGTGCGCTAAAAATAGAGCTGACGGGCTGCGAGCATGTGAATGACTGTGTGTGTCGGCGAGCAGCGGGAGGAAGAAGCCACACACACACACACACACACACTTCCTGCCATGTATCAGTCCCCTTTCTCTGGTGATTGGAGGTGACCACACTCAAAAGGTCACGGGTTCGATTCCCGGCTCTGCTGGAATGTGCGGTGACGTCAGGTTCCTGCGGCGTCAGGATGGACCGGTTGGATGAGGAGTCGCGGCGGCGTCTTCCTATGACCTGGCTGCGGTCGGATCCTTATCTGTGAGAGGCTCGGCGCGGAGCGTTGGCCTGGAGGGGGGTCGTGGGTTCCGAAGTGTTGGCAGCCTCCGGAGTGAAAAACAACCTTGTACGGTCGTCCCTCCCCCCTCTGACCCCCCCCCAGCTGGTCAGACACCCCACCTGTCTCTCCCCCCGAAATCCCCTGACCCAGACCCCCCCTCCTCCCCCGCCCCTCTGCGGAGCAACAGGTGGACATGACTGGACCAGTGAAGTGGTGAAACAAACACACCAGCAGCTGCTGTGTGTGCGCGCGCGCCTGCTTTAGCTTGACTTGTGGGGACCATTTGACTGGACCCTACAAGCTTCAACTGAGGATGAAAACATCAAAGTAACAGGGTGACTCTAACTGGGTTCCAGTCTGGTCCTGGTTCAGGTGAGAGGCTGGGGAAAGGGAGGGAGCGGTCCCCACAAGGATAGGGAGACGGGCACGTGCGTGAGGTCCCAAACTCCGCTCCTGCGGGCTGAATGAGGAGCTCTGGGGTCGTGACCCGCTCCGCGCTGGTCCAGCGGCGCTCGACTCTCGGATCACAGTAAAGTTTTTATGGCCCTCATGACGGAGCCTCGTGACACTCTGTGGTCTGTTGCGTCATCTCATAGTAACGAGATTGTTTCTGATCGTCGTGACGGTCGTCGCTGGGCAACTCTGGTGCTGTGGCGCCGCCCAGTGGCGGGCCGGTGCATTACAACATGCCTCTGCCTCCACAGACGCTGCGTAAGAAGGGCATCAACGGCTGCGAGAGCCCCGACATCGAGGCGGACGACTCTGCTGGCCAGAGCCCCGAGGCGGACGACAAGTACCGCAAGATCAACGAGGACATCGACATGATGATCAGCCGCCAGAGACTCTGCGTGAGTCCCACTCACCCGCTCACCCACACTTACTGACACTCACTCACTCACCCACTCACTCACTCACTCACCCACTCACTCACTCACCCACTCACTCACTCACTCACTCACCCACTCACTCACTCACCCACTCACTCACCCACTCACTCACTCACCCACTCACTCACTCACTCACTCACTCACTCACTCACTCACTCACTCACCCACTCACTCACTCACTCACTCACTCACTCACTCACTCACTCACCCACTCACTCACTCACCCACTCACCGGCTCACTCACTCACTCACTCACTCACTCACTCACCCACTCACTCACTCACCCACTCACTCACTCACTCACTCACCCACTCACTCACTCACCCACTCACTCACTCACTCACTCACTCACTCACTCACTCACTCACCCACTCACTCACTCACTCACTCACTCACTCACTCACTCACTCACTCACTCACCCACTCACCGGCTCACTCAGTGACTCCGCCCCTCTGTGCTCCAGGGTCTCCCCCCCTCCAGCTACGACATGGGCGTCTCCATGGCGGCAGCCAACTCCGGCGGCCTGCTGTACCCCCACCAGGGCCTGGGGGGCGCCGTGGCCAACCACAACCTGCTGCCGCTGTCGCACCCGTCGCTGCAGAGGAGCAGCATGTCCCCCCAGAGGCCCCCCAGCAACGGGAACTCGGGGCTTCTGGGCTCTGAGCTGCCAGGGTCAGGGGTCACCATGGGTGAGTTCTCCTCCTGTTTCAGTCCCGCAGCCGCCGCCGGGTGTCAGGAGAGTTTGAGTAACTTCCTCTTTGATCCAGGAAACGGCGGCTTCTGCCCGTCCCCGACCATGCTGCCCCCTGCTGGCCTCTCCAAGGGCTTGCAGGACAAGAGCCCGCCCCCACAGATGAGCCGCAAGCCCGACCTCCGACCCCTGATGCCTCCGAGCAAGTGCAGCGGCATGACCCCGATGGTGAGCGTGACGGCGTCCGCGTTGCCGTGGTGACGGGAGGCTTTACTGACAGCTCTCTTTCAGAACCAGAGAGTCAACCACTCGCAGACGGCCCAGACCTTGAGCACGCCCACCCCTGCCGTGGCCGCCCAGGGCCTGGCCGGGTACCCGTCCGACGGCTCGTCCCCATACTCAGGTCAGTGGCCCCCGCCGCCCCCCGGAGCCGCCGCCGTGCTCATCCCGCTTCTCTCGGCAGAGTTCTCTCTGGGCGGCGAGCTGGCCTCCCTGTCCGGATACGGAGGCTCCGCCCTGGGCGCTGTCAGCAGCTGGCCCATGCAGAGCCTGCAGAGTCCCACGCTGGGACACATGGGGTGAGGAGCCGCCGGTCATGTCACCGTCCACACCTGAACATCGCTTTCTTCTTCTTCCTGGCAGGAACCTGTGTCAGACCTCCAACCTGAACCTCCCTCCGAGCCACCAGAACCTCCACATCAAGTCGGAGCCGGCGTCGCCGCCGCGCGACCGCGGCCTGGGGATGGTGGGAGCCACAGTCGGCTACTGCGGCTCCGGCAGGGGCCCCAAGGAGGCGGGCCGCTCGCCCGGTGACAGCGCCTCCAGCTGCGGCAGCTCGTACGACGGCAGCGAGGAGCGCGAGGATCGCCACGCCAACGACGCCTTCCTCCTGCGACCCCTGAGCGGCCAGGAGGAGCGGCACAGCCCCTCGGTCAAGCGCATGAGGCTGTCGGAGGGCTGGGCCACATGATGGCGCGGCGGCCAGCAGGGGGCGTGGCTCCCGCTCACTCACCTGATAGTGTTACCCGTATTCTCATTATCGTATTCTTGTACCGAGTGTGTGTGAAACGTGTTCGCGGCCGGTCGCGTTGGTTCAGCTGCCAGACGACGTCAATCGAGGAATCGAACCCCCAAAACGAGTAATTTATTGCGCTCAACTTATTTATTTATTTATCAGACTATTTTTAACGTCAAAGCCTTCCCTGCGAGCGGCCGTGTTTATTTTCGCCGCCCAGACACGGCAGATGTTTCTCCGGAACGTTTCTGGTGTTTCCTGAACAGACGCTGAAGGTGAGGATGTCGGGACGTGGCGAAGAGCCACGGGGGGGTGCGGGCAGGTCATGTGACAAGGTCAGGGAGAGGAGGAGCGAGGACGTGTGACGTGAGAGGCTTCGGGAGAAGTTTGAGCGCTGCTAGCATTAGCGGAAGGAGAAAGCACTTTGCAAGAAGACCAGAACTTCAGGAAACCAGAACCGTTCCAGAGAGACAAGTCGTCGGCGCTGAACTCCCGACCGCATGTCTTCCCCATGTTGGCGCTCTTTTCTCTGCAGTTTTGTTTTGCGGCAGCGGCGGCTGAGGTTCTTCACATTTGAATATTTTGGATGAAAAGTGTATATTTGGAGCTCGAACTCTCAGTCCGACGCCCGGATGTTTGCCCGATACGCCGAAGCTGTTCAAGCTAGCACGCTGTTTGCCGCGCACCGGGGAGAACCGCGCCGAAGCTGACGTGCTAACATCGCCCCCTTGTGGCCGACGCTCAACGTGACAAGATATCTGAAGCGACTGCTCGGACCTTCACCCTGCATCACTTCAGAACCTTTTGCGTCTGGTTGACTAGTGCTAGGTCGGAACAGGTGGGCAGAGCCCCGACATTCTGTCTCGCACGCGTTTCTGTCGTAACTCTGTCGTATGCTGGACTCTTGCACTCGCTATGTGGGAGAGCCGGGCGCTCGCCCTCGGTCTCGGGTGGACTCGCAGGATTGTCTTGTCTCGAGCAAGTGGCGTGGGGCGCCTGACGGGGCGGAGTCAGGGCGGGGCGGAGTCGCTCCCTGGAGGGGCGTGAACTAACAAGCGTGTGTGTTTGGTTTGACTATTTAATCGTAACTGCCTGAACTGTCGCACGAGAGCAAATCTGACCAGATATTCGCGACATAAGCTGGACTTTGTCGCCACCTGGAGGCAAACGTTTCTCAGAAAAATGATTGAAAAAAAAATTGTCGCAGTCCATCATGTAGATCAGAAATGTGCTGGTATTTGTATTTTGCAGTAAAAAAAATAAAGGCTCTGTTACAATCGTGGAGTCGCGTTCTTCAGTCGTACTAACACTGGCATCGTTGGTATCAGTCGGAACAGTACAGTCAGTCGAAGCAGCGCCACCGCGTGGCAGTATCAGCACTAGTATAAGCACTAGTACCAGCATCAGTCAAAGTATTACTAGCAGTATCAGTTGTAGTAGTAGTAATAGCAGTAGTACCAATAGAAGTGGAGTCAGTGGTAGTCGTAGTAGCGTCAGTTCTACACTTGTGATTGGAGTGGTACTACAGTGAGTAGTACTACAGTGAGTGGTACTACAGTGAGTAGTACTACAGTGAGTGGTACTACAGTGAGTAGTACTACAGTGAGTGGTACTACAGTGAGTGGTACTACAGTGGCAGTAGCAGCAACAGCATCAGTAGTCTTCGCCTCCATAAGGGCGGTGGTTTATTTCCGTGGTGGATTCCAGGGTGAGGTCCGGGGGTTCATTCCTCGCTCACGTGGATCCGGTGAGTGTCGGGTGTCGGCTGGGGCTCACGTGACCTGCGGCGTCCAGTTCCCACCGGCTGGTGTCGATCAGCGGCGAAGCCAAAACACGGTCATGTGACCAGAGTCTGCTGCCGCCTGAAGGTCACCACGGCGACCTTGGCTCCGCTGGCTCCAGAGCCCGGTCATGTGACCAGGAAGACACGGCAAGTCGATAAAATAGAGTTTATTTAGAAAAGTCAGCGGTTAGAAAACAGGCGTGGAATCGACGCAGCGAGGAAACAAAGATGGCGGCGACACGATCCGATACAAAAATAGACTCTCTTATTGCACTTGAGGAGGAAGATCGAGTGTAAACATTCAGAGGACACCAGGAGGGGGCGCTCCCTCACACACACACACGACCTGTGCGTGGTCACTAGTGTGTGTTTGGTTTGTCGAGAGTAAATGCTTTGCTTGTGACACACACACCATTCATGAAGTGCCTGACATGACCTGGAGCGACTCGCCGACCAGTTTGACCTGGAGCGACTCGCCGACCAGACGTCTCGCCCCAGATGTCAATCACTGGCCACGGTCAGAAGACACTTGGTCAGAAGGTCCGAGTCCCTGCCAATCAAAGGGCGACGGGTCCGAGTCTGAGCGCTCAGCGGGACGGACACGGGTCAGGCCTGCTGGGCTCGGCTGGTTCGGGGTACGGGTCCACCTGTGGAAGGGTTGGACCCGGGTTCAGTGGTGGTGCTGCCAGAGTGACATCATCAGGTGAACGGTACCTCGGCGTACAGCGGTGGCGGCAGGTATCTGAACTCGGTGATGAAGGTCAGCAGCGGCCCGGACTCGTCCTCGTGCCGCGGCAGTGGCGGCGGCTCGCACCCGCGCAGCAGGACTCGCCTCTGAGACTCGGAGATGTCCAGGTCGCTGTAACTGGGCGGAGCTGAAACACAACCACCGTCAATGTCCGGACGCTAAAGCTAAAGCTAGCTGGCAGCCGAATGCGGTCACCTTCAGGCCGCTGGGCCAGGCCCGGCCAGCTGGGGGCGCTGCTGCAGCTGCTGCTGATGCTGGAGGTGCGGGAGGCGCAGGCGTGCAGCGGGATGGTCCCGATCACCAGCGGCAGTGACAGCGACAGGTTCAAGCCGCCCGGCACGTCCACGTACACCTGCAGGGGGAGGCCAGGAGCCGGTGAGGAGCCGGGATCCGAGGGGTGCCCGGGGGGTGGGGGACTCACCACCAGCACGTACTCCACCCGGATGATGGGGCAGTCCAGGATGGACGGGGACACGGGCGGGATCTTCAACAGCCGGCCCTCCCAGCTCTGGCTCCTGCCCTGGGCCAGCGCCTCGCCCCGCAGGTTGGACACCAGCTGCTGGATCTGCTTGCCTTTCCCCTTGGCAAAGAAGGTCTGGGTCTGGTACAGCGCCGCCTTGGGCACCACCACCCGGGACGAGCAGTTCTCCACCTCGGCAAAGATCTGGATGGACTCTCCTGTGAGGGAGGGGGAAGACGGGGGGGGGGGGTGAATCTGTCAGACTGGGGGAGGAGCCTCAGTCGGGGGGGCGGCGCTCACCTGGGGTGTAGCCCTTCCGCTCGATCTTGGCGCTGAGAGAGATGGGACCTGAGGCGCAGAACCAGCAGCACAGTGTCTTCTCCTTGGTCCCGGCCTGAGGAGCCTGAAGGGGGCGACAGTTGTGTTTATACTGCCTCCTGGAGACCAACTCCTGACAACACACTGTCCTCGTGGGGACCTTCATGTCTTTGTGGGGACCTGTTGCCTCAGATGGCAATACAAACGTGTGTGTGTTCTTGTCCTTCTGTCCTTGTGAGGACCTGTGTGAGGTTTTTAACCAACAGAGTGAAGGTCCTCACTGTGTCAAGCCTCAGTTTGAGGGTGAAAACTACAAACCAGCTGAGTCATTATCACTGGGAGTCCTGGTTCAGGAGAGCCACGATGGTTAGGTTCAGGGGGAGAGAGGCTGGGGAAAGGGTCCTCACTCAGACAGGAAGAGGAACGTGTGTGAGTCCTACCAGCAGCAGCGGCGTGTTGATGTCGATGTGCTCGAAGACGATAAACTCCTTCTTGGCTCGCACCGGCAGCATCCATGGCCGGTGCAGCTCGGCTTTCACCCAGTACCTGACGCTGCCGTGCTTCCCTTCGAAGGACGTGGCCAGAGCCCTGCAGACCAGGAGGGGGCGACAGGGAGCGGGTTAAGCGCCAGGCTGAGATCAGCTGTAGGTTCAATGGTCTTGCTGCCGTCGTTGGCCTCCTCTTCAGATAACTGCGCTCAGAATCCCTGTTTTCAAGTCACTCACTCACACGCACTTGTCTCTCCATCTTTGTGAGGACCGCTCATAAACCTAACCATCCGAAACACATGGCTAGCCTTGACCTCCGAACCCAACTGACACCCAGTTATTCTGAAGTTTTAACCCTCAAAGTGAAATGTAAAAATTGTGTTTCTGAGCATTGGTCCTCACAAGGGTAGCTAAACCAGCCCCCTCCTCCAAACACACACACACACACACACTCTGTGACAAGCCACTTGACTAGCGGTTTGGCAGCGCTGACTTGGTGCCGGACACTGTTTCCTCCAGTAACTGATCAAACAGCTGGCCAACTGCGCGCCCGTGACGTCATCAGCGTGCGCCCTCACTCTGGTTCAGACGTCTGCACTACGCGACCACGTTCGGAGCGCAGCGCGACTGCAACAAACCGGAGGAGCTGACTGAGAGGGAGGGTGGGTCTCGGTGCTGGGACTCACATCTGAGGAAGGCTGAAGCTGAAGGCAAACTCGTGCAAGCCCGCGTGCAGCAGCGCGAGCCCTTCCTCCGGACAGTCTGCGTCTGAAACAGACACAACACAGGTTTAGACCGCAAACATTCCGTTCACGTCACGCGCTCGTCCTCGCTTCCGTGTTTGGGTTTCTTCGACTTCCTGCCGCCTCGGCGTGCTCGCGCCGCCGCGAGAGTGTGCGCGCGGGCGCGTCAGCAGGAGCAGACCGGTATGAACCAGAACGAACCGCCTCCTCGCGCCGCAGCGCTGGCCGCTCCTCGGTCGTTGATTGGCGGAGAGCGGGACACGTCTCTCCCGGCCCCGCCCCCTCCCGCCGGAGCCACGCGGTCTGTTGCATGATGCCGGGCAGCGGAGGGGGCGGGGCGAACGCAGCCTTCCGCCGCGTTGTTGTCAAACACTGGAGCGGTCGACGTGTGACGCCATCGACATGAAGAACGCGATTCCGACAGGCCGGTCTGGAGGTCACGTGACCCCCGAGCCCTGCCGCGCAGTTGGGTGACACACCTGAGGAGTTGGGCTGACAGTGACGCGCCACTGAAGCTACAGGTGAAGAGCAGCGCGCGCGCCCCGGGGTGACCTCAGGTCGCAGCCGCAGGTCAGCGGGTCCAGCTGTGGGCTCCGTTCTCCCGGCCATCACCCGCCGAACCAGACCGGAACCCAGCGACAAGTTTGAGGCTGGAGCTTGTGGGGTCCAGAGGAGCGGCTGGATCCGCTCACACACGCTGGCTCGCGCGCGCACACTCTCTCATCCACACGCTCTCCGAGCCAGGCGACTGACTCCCCCTCCCCTCTCTGCTGCGCGAACAGGTTTGAACCGCTTCTTCCAACACAAAGGGAGTTCCCTCTTCAGCCTCGTTCTCCGACCCGGACCACCAGTGGGTCACCTTTTCTCCCCGAAGGTCCCTCGCAACATCAACAGAGGGTGCCTCTGTTCGAACTCGTTTTGGCTCCCTCGACCACCCATGTGCGGTGACGTAACATGCAGCGATGACGTCGACCCCGACCCAAAGCGTCGGTTCCGACACCGACCGGGTCCAGAGTGGCGACCCTCCGCGTGTGTCTCCCGCGAGCGCGCGCGCTGCGGCTCGGTTCCGACGAGCGCCTGTTGCATCAGCACCACTGGGCTCCGCTCACCTCGGTCCTCCCCGATCAGCGTGTCCCGGTGGCGCAGGTACTCCACCTCCTCCGTGTAGTTCTGCGTGTAGGCCGTGTTGGCCCCGGCGTTCCGCGACTCGGTCCAGCGCACCTTGGCGACCCCCCTGGCCGTCACCTCCAGACTCCGGACCCGCACATCCCCGGTCACCTGGACCAGCACCCGGCCCGACACCAGCTCCCCCCCGGAGAACACCGGCAGGTTGCTCGGGTTGAGAGAGTCAAAGTGGACCGCCAGGGCCCGAACCTTCCCGAGAACCATGGCGGAACTTGTGCTTCAGATCCGCGGGAGTCCGGGAGCCCAGCCGGGGCCGCCGGTTCCGCCGAGGTTCTGGCTCATCAGGCGGCGGCCGCTGCTCCTCTGGGCTCGCTCCTCCTGCGCCACTCGCCTCTCATCTGAGCTCTTCAGGCGTCTGCGGGCAGAAATATCCAGTCGCCGGGAGCGCGCTCCGAGACAGGCGCGGCCACGACGAGCTCAGCCCGCGTGCGAGACAGAACCGGATGTAACTTGTTCGTCCTTTTACTTCAGAATGTGGAACCGCGATAAGCGAGCTGCGAGGTTCGAGCCCGGAGGAGGGTGAGTCCGCCCTGTCTTCAGTCCGCAGCGCCGGTTCTCGAGTGACGGGAGAAGAGACCAGCCAGGTCCGACTGGGAGTCGACGGCCGTGACTCGGCACAGTTGTGACTCACAACAGCTGAGACTCAACATAGCTGTGACTTGAAACAGTCATGACTCAACCCAGTTAAAACGCGACAGTCGTGACTTGAAAATCGTTGAAACTCAACTCAGTTGTGACTTGAAACAGGAAGTTGTGAAGACTCTCCAGAAACCTCTTGCTCTTCACTGAGCGATCTCATGGACCTGGGTCCGCCCCGGGGCCTCCTCCCAGTTCGACCCCTGAGTTGGAGGTTCTCCTCTGAGTCTCTCCTGGATGACTTCTGTCTCTGACTCTCAGCTCTGGACGTGGCCCTGGACATGTGAAAAGCCTGTTGCGAGTCGGCTCAGGGACGAGACTTGTACAAATCTATTCTTTATTGTCATCACAATCTCAGTCGCACACTCGCGACACGACCTCGTGCTCAGCATTGGTCCGCAGGGGGCGCCGGACCCAAGTTCCTGGCTTCAGTGTTGAGGTCGGCTGCGTCGTCGTTTTGGACCCGACAAGAGTGAACCTGACCCGCTGGTGTGCTTCAAACGCTCCCGTAGAAAAACAGCTGGTGCAGCATCGGTTTACAAAATAAAAGCATCTGGTGTAACAACAGGAGAGAAAACGAAGAGGGCTGCGTCCGGCGGGTTAGCTGGGGTGGGGTCTCCGCCGCTTGCAGGGACTCTGACCCGGGTCCATCTTCAGCGGGCGGTACTGCATCTGTGGACCAGTCAGAGTGAGACCTCCTGTTTCACTTACTGTCAACTCTAACAGCAGCCTTTTGTGTTGAAGGACCCTCCGCTTCCTTCCTGGTTCAAGTCGCCAGCCCGTCGTGGGCAACGCCAGTCGACAGACCAACGTCACTCTGAAAATAACTTCCATGAGCGAGAACGTTTGTGTGTGTGACTAAAATTTAGGGGGGAATAAGTTGCATCATGAGCTGGTCACATGACAAGGCACGTCCCAGCATGCATTGCAGGAGCTTGACTGACAGAACAGGCGGAGCCGACAAAGATGGCCGCCGACAGAAAATTTCATTTCAGTCATCTGAGACAGTGTGACTCGACAGTTGTGACTTGTAACGGTTGTGACTCGACAGTTGTGACTTGTAACAGCCATGACTCAGCAGTTGTGACTTGTAACAGTCATGAGTCAACAGTCGTGACTCGACAGTTGTGACTTGAAACTCACGTCCGCCCCGGGGCCTCCTCCCAGTTCAACACCTGAGTTGGAGGAGCAGAGGTTCTCCTCTGAGTCTCTCCTGGATGACACACCCTGCAACAGCTCGTCATGACCTCTGACACCCGCTAGGGGTCACTCACCACCTGGACGTCGGACGGCACTCGCGACAGGAAGTCCAGCAGCTCGTTGTTGTCGATCCGGTACGGGTTGCGCAGCTTCTTGGTGAACTTGTTGACGCCTGAGGGCAAAAGTGGGCGGGTCAGCGGCACGGATGGACGGGCGGCGGCTTGGTTCCGACCCGACTCACCCCAGGCCAGCACCAGGTAGCGCAGCGGGACGAAGTAGAGCAGCAGCGTGGCCACGCTGAAGGTGGCGATGGCGAGCAGGCTGAGGAAAGGCACGGTCCAGTTGAAGGTGCTGAGGGGCAGAGCGGGTCAGAGCCGGCAGGCGGGTTGAACCCAAGCGGTCCCAGCCACCTACTTCTTGATGCGCTCTCCGTGCGACGCCACCTGGTCCAGGGCGCTCTGCACGCTGATGAACACGTCCTGGATGGCGTGGAGCTTGTCCATGAAGGAGCGGTGCTCCGAGTCCTGAGCAGAAGCACAGCCATCAGAGGCAGCCGCCGCCACCGGGGGGCGCCTCACCTCTTTGTCCTCCTCCTCGTCCACACTCTGGAAGACGGCGTCCATGGACTGAAACACACACACACAGGAGTTGACACACACGGGTGGCGCGCACAGGTCCGGCCCGACTCACCGCGTCGGCCGCGTCCCAGCTGGACGAGAAGAAGTAGTTCCAGACCAGCAGCAGCAGCAGCGACAGAGGGAGCATGAAGAGCTGGAAGTTCCACACCACCAGCACAAACACCTGACTCACACACACACACACGCAGTTATGATCTGCTGCGTTTGCAAAGCAGTGCTGAGTGTGTTTGTCATGTCTGTGTGTGTGCGTGTACACACCAGACTTGCTGACTGGCTGTGAGGGTCACTGTGTTCAAGCGTGTGTGCTGGAGTGAGTGGGCGGAGCACTGTGGCATGTGACTGGGCGTCTACATTTATATATATATATATGTATATATACACGTGTGTGTGTGTGTGAGCACCATGAAGGAGAGCAGGCTCCTCTGAACAGACTCCCACTCGAAGCAGCTGTTGATGTAGGAGCCGTAGCTGAAGAGGACCATGATGCACCTCTTCACCCGGAGGAAGTTCTGCTGCAGCAGCTGGGAGGAAGGAAGCGGGGCAGGTCACATGACTCGGGTGCCCGCCCTCGAACTCAGACACCGATGGACAGACAGGAGTGGAGCTCACGTTCTTGGAGACCTTGGGCTCCTCCTCGATGTACTTCTTCTCTGCGGGGACCAGCGACCTCAGCGCCGCCTTGACCTGAACGCAGGTGGCATGCGAGGTCGAGTCAAGGCGGCGTGACCTCTGACCTCAAGGTGACAGACACTCACGGTGTTGTAGATGACGTCGATCTCCAGGTAGATGGTCCCCTTGGTGGGGCCCGTCAGCTCCTTGTTCTTCAGCACATAGCCTTTGATCTCGCCGTTCCGCACCTGGCACAGCGACAGCGGGTTAGTGGCCCCGCGAGCTCCGCGCGCCGCGTGCACACACTCACGCTCAGCAGCGGGATGACCACCCGGCCCAGGAAGTCGGCGCTCCGGTCCCGGTCCTCGTCGAACACGCTGACCTCCAGCACCGAGTGCACGTCCTTCACGTTGCTGCCGCGACAACACAGCGGGGGGTCAGAGCGCCCCCTGCTGGACCGGCTGGGGGGAGGACTCACAAGGTGAAGGCTTTGTTCCACTCGGGGTTCAGGTTCTTGTAAACCGTGTGGGTCTGCAGCCGGTCGTTGTTGAGCTCCAGCACGCAGAAGGGGTCGCTCTTCCCTGGAACACAGGCGTTCCTGTACTCACACACACTCCTCCCTGAGGTAGAGTGACTACTGCACCACTGGCTCTCCTACACCTGACACCTAATCCTCACAGTAGTGCTGTGACTGCTGCTCCTGTCAGCATCACGAGCACCGCCCTCACCTCTGCAGCAGGTTTTACTACCAACAGTACTGCGTCTTAAACAAACAGAAAGGAAACTCCTCATTCAAACCAATTCAAGAAGTACTTTCCCAAGGACTCTTGTCTTTTTTTTCTAGCAGTACCACACAGTAGCTCAACCACATTCTGTACTAGTCGTTCCCACTCTCCTGTGCGATGTCACTCTCGCACGCTCGCGCTCCTCACCGGTCACGTCGGCGGCCATCAGTCCTTCGGCTCGAGTGACCTTGACCTGCACGACCCCCACGTCCTTCACGTTTGAGAAGGACTTGGTCAGGCTCTGCTCAGGAGAGGAGCGTTAGCTGGACTGGGCGGCGGTGACGGGCGTCCGCCTGCGGGGGGCGCTCACATATCGCTTCTGGATGTCCCGGCGCTCCTGCGGGTCGTCCAGCGGCGTGACGGACAGGTCGGCGATGGACACGTGCGCCGACGCCGTCAGCGTCACCAGCAGCACCACGCTGCCCTGGCACTCCTGCAGCGGCAGCTCCAGGTGGTGAGTGTGCTCCTTGGCCAGAGAGGAGAGATCCAGCTGACACCTGGGCGAGGAGACAGCGGTCACCACCGGCGCCCCCCGCAGGCCGCGGCGGGCCACTCGCCTGCCGATGAAGTCGTCCCTCCTGCCGGTGTCGCGGTCCCACACCGTGATCTCCAGCACGCCGCCCGTCTCCTCGTACAGGTGCAGGTCGAACTGCTCCCGCCACTGAGGACACAGCGTCTTGGACACCGTCTGCAGAGAGCAGCAGAGGGCGCTGTAGGCCCGGGGGCAGCCAGGGGAGTCCCACCCACCTTGCTGCGGTACTTCTGGTGGCCCAGTCGGAACTTGACGTACGGGTCGCTCAGACCGTTGGAGTCCATCGGGATCAGGTTGCGACCTTCGATCAGAGCGATGTTGGCGATTCCTCGCCAGAGCTGCGACTTCCTGTGGAGCTCGGCCAGACGCTGGGCCTGTTGCTGCACACACACACGCACGCACACATTATTTCATCCGTGATCTGCAGCTCCAGTGGAACGAGGCAAAACATCAAGTCAACACAAACAAACGTGGATCATGGTGGCGGGCACGAGAACAAGGTGGTTTCCATGACAACAACAGCCACACGATGGTGAGGAAGATGAGGATGAGGAAGGCTGTACCTTGCTGGTTCGTCTCCAGGACCTCCTGAGCAGCATGGTCTGAACATCACACACAATGTTTACACGCCAACGACAACAAGAGCGAGCAACACAGTCTCCTGAGTCCAGAACCAGAGCGGGTCCCTGCTGTGGCCCCCACAGGGGTCCAGAACTGAACTGAGCTCAGCTCCAAGGCAAGACAGGTTTAAAATGGCAGGCACTGAATCGAACTGAGGAGATTCATCGGGGTGTTCCTTTCTTTACATCTACATTAGTCTCACCTACAATGTTGGTTGTGCAACTGTTTGGCCACTAGAGGGACCGAAGCAACGGCTGCTCTGACTCGAGTCAAACACAAGTGACGGCTAACGCCGTCGCGAGTGGCTGACACAACACACAGACAAACGAGCTGCCGTCTTCCCAAGCTACAGACGCTACTGTGGGTGTGCGGGGGGCGGAGCTACACGGGTCACGACCTGTCCCAGCACTCACTTTGTTGACGTAGGGTTTCAAGCGATAGGTGGTTGGCTGCAGTGACAGCGCAGAAGACATCAGGTGAGACGTCGCGACCGAGAGAAGGGAGCGAGCCACTCACCGCGGCAGCGTCACGCCGCTCCTCCACTGGACTGTCTTTAGGCCGGAGGGTCACCGACAGCTCCAGCGTGCCGAGGTCCTCGTCTGGGCACTGAGGGTCTTTGAGGAGCAGAGTCACCGGGACCATCCTGAACACATACACACATGTGGGTGAGTGAGTGAGTGAGTGTGTGAGTGCGTGTGCTGGGCCTGTCACCGGCGCCTGTGGTCAACAGCTCTGGTCAGCCTGTCTCTCTTCCTCTGTCTGCGGCTGACCATATCAGACACAGACAGACGGAGCCACCCAGAAATGGCGGGTGGATTCATGGCGGTTCTGGAGCAGCAGAGTCTGCAGCGGTGACAGGCCTGGGGTGCGCGTGTGAGCGCGTACCTGTGCAGCTCCAGGGAGTCCAGCTGGAGCGGAGCTGCACCCATGAAGTCGTCATGGAGGGCGAAGTCGTAGTCGAAGACCTGGAGACAGGAGCACCGTGACCTCGCCACCTCGCCACCTCACCACCTCCGCGGTCGAAACCCTCTTTACTTTGACCAGCAGCGGCTCCGACAGACATTCCACCAGGATGGTGGTCTTCTCGTCCCAGACCGGGTTCAGGTTCCGGTGGATGGTTCTGCTCCGGTAGACCTCTTTCCCACCCAGCTTGATCTTGACGTACGGATCGCTGCTGCCTGTCAATCATCAGGACGGACAGGAGGGTGAAGAGGAGGAGTCGGACGAGGAAGACGGAGCCGGCAGCGCTCACCCCCTCGGTCCCGGATGGCCAGGTTGTGTCCCCTCTTCAGCTCCACTTCCACCTTGAACATCCCGGAGGAGGAGAGCGCTCGGTCGGCTGCGACCGAGGAGCCGGGAGAACTGATGCCCTGGAAGCAGACCAGGTCGTGTGACTCAGGTGGAGACAGGCAGCGGCTCCGCAGACAGACAGGAGCTTCACGTCACGCACTCAGATCGAATGTTCATCACCCGCCCGTCTCACTCTCTCATCTGTCTCACCTGCAGTGTTGTCTCACTCACACAGGTCTGTCTCACTCTCCGGTTCATCTCACTCTCTCAGCCGCCGCACCGTCTAACTCACACCTGACTGTCTCACTCACTGGTTCGTCTCACTCTCTCGGCCGCTGCACTGTCTCACTGGCGCTCGCTGTCTTGCTCTCTGCTCCGTCACACTCTCTCATCCCACTCACCTGTTCTGCTGTTACACTCACGCTCGCCCGTCTCACTCTCTCATCTGTCTCACGTTTGCCCGTGCCACTCGCTCTGCTTCACACTCGACAGCTCAGACAGGAAGTCCCCGCCTTCACACCACAGATTTCTACTTCCTGTTGTTTCTCAACAGAAGCACGTGACAAGCGTGAATTCATGCTCACAAGAGTGAGACAGGAGAGACACGGATGTGAGACAGAGTGTCAGCCCCTTCATCCTGAAACTGTCTCGCCCCACTCAAGTGTCTGGCGCTGTCAGCTGCCCTCTGGTGGCTCCTTGAGAACTGCAGCGCATAATGCCGCGGGTCAGAAGCAGGAGCAGGGCGACAGAACCGTGGCAGTCCACGGAGGCGTCCAGGTGAGTCAGGAGGAAGAGCTTAGAGCTGCTGAGCGGCTAAATCAGGAAGCCGTGAGACAGAGATGCTGCGGCTATTCTGAGCCAGCGCTCCTGTGAGGGGGTGGCTCGCTCCTGCAGCACCACCTACAGGCAGCAGGAAGACCCTCAAACCAGAAGCATCTCAGCGGCACACGTTCAAACATGACCTGCTCGAATCCACTGCCTCAGTCCATGAAATGAGAAGCTCTTTCAGTCCAAATGAGCTGAGTGGGGCAGCAGCCTTCCTCAACTCACTAGCACAGCTCAGTAGAAAACGACAAGGACGTCGGTGGAGTTAGTTGCAGAGTGGGGTCCGAGTCGCCATGTTAGTCTTGGAGTTGTCATTAGCGTTTGACTCTGGGCTGCGCCCCCCGGTGGATATATTGGGGAGTAGAAGGCATGGAGGCCCATGACGGGAACAGGGTTTGAAGAGGACGGGCGTAAAGGAAGCACGAATGGGACTTAAGTGTCTGAACACAACGCAGAAACATCAGAACCCCCTGAGATCCGATCACATGACTCCACCGCATGCCACCTGACTCACAATCCAAACCTGCTTCCTCAACTTCCAGGTGCAGACAGCAAAGGTTGGGCGTGTGGTCATAATGTTATGGCTGACCGCCAAACCACATGACCAAACTTTGACAAGATCACATGACCACATTTAGGAATGACTGTGTCAAAGGTCGCGCGGGAGTCAAACCTGCAGCAGCGTGACGACATTTGAGCGTGCTAACATGCTAATGCTAGCAGTGAGAGTCCTGCTTCTCCTCGCCAACGAAGGGCCACACGTATAATCCAACTCCATAGTGGCCCCTGAGCCGAGCCCATCGGCGTTAGCGTGGAGCAGAGCTAGCCGCTGAAGACTGAGCCTCTGCTGGCGTCACGTTTGATCCTGGTGAGTGAAGTGAAACTCACAGCAGCTGCTTTGTTTTCATGGATACACAACTGCGCCCGAGAGACAAACAACCGCGTGGTGCAGTCAGAGGCCAGCTGGTCCCGTGACAGGCGAACTCCGACGAGCAAGCCGACCCACTTCGGCTCAGGTTCCGTTCTCGGGTTTGATGCTAATGTGTGTTTGGTTCGTAAATATTTGCTGTGTGTTTCAATTTCAGCGAATCTAAATTGCTAATGCGCTGAAAGGGCCTGCGGGGTCCACAAACAACCCGCCGTCTGAGGAGCGCGCCCACCAGCGCTAACGCTAACAAGCCCGTGGCGGCTGACCCAGTCGTGAGAAGCCCCGGCGCTCAGGACGGTCTTACCGACAGCAGCCGGCCACAAGTGGACGCCAGAGAGAAGGAGTCCTCCAGGGAGGCATGGCGAAGCAACCCTCGGAAACGGGACTCGGGCACCTCGTTGGCCAGGAGATCCAGGGTCGGCGGGAAGGAGATCACACCAGGAGACGATGAGGGGGATCCATGAAGGGCCCGGCGCTCAGGCGGATATGAGGCGGAGCAGCAGTGCTCCAGGTGAAGGAGGCATGGGAGGAAAGAAGGCGAGGAGGGAGGGCCAGGCTCCTCCTGGCTGCTAATCCCTCCGAAGATTAAAGTCACCGGGACGTCATGTGGGACCAAAGGTCACGGAGGGATTAAAGCTCCACGTCACCGGTCGCACTGCTCTTCCCTCGACAGCCTCCGGAGGGCGACGCTCAGTGCCAGTGGGTCTGCTGGCAGCAGGGCAGGCGCCGCAGCCGGGAGGTTCACGCAAGAAGACGGTGGAGGAGGCTGTTGCCATGGCGACCGGGAGACAAACTAGTGCAAACTGGTTGTGTTACCAAGAGCAGGTTTCGCAGTACCTGCCCCACTTGGTCGTGGCAGAAGTACTTGCTGGAACACACGCAGCTGAAGCAACAACGACTGGATGACTGGTCGCAGCAGCAGTACTCATGGATGTGAACGCCACGGGAAACTTTTTACAACCCAAATCTCTCATTTCTTGAAACAACAATAGAGTAGCGAAGTGGTTTCACTTCTTCTCTTCTCCCAACACAGCTTATTTACGACTTAAGGCCTTTCAAATAGTATTCCAAATGTAGCTGGGTTTCTCCCTCCCTTACTACAAATAGATGATTTCAATATAAACTAATGTCTTCAGCACTTCCTCTGAAGTACAAACACACATGGACCTTGTATTCCCCTTCCTGATTTCAGCGTCTCCCAGAGCTTAGAAGTGTGTACTTGGAGAGGCAGTACTTGGGTCTTGGTGCTCGGGGTCGTGGTACTCACAGTGGAGGTCGTTGGTGGTGGCAGCTGCTGCTCTAGGCCCGCACCGTGGCTCCCACCTTCCGCCTGAAAGAGCGAGACCCCGGACTCATCTGCAGGTGCCGGCAGCTCTGCTCCGAGTCTCTGGTGGACGGCTCCAGGGACAGAAAGCCTCTGCGGCCGGGCGAGGACCCGAGCAGCAGCTTCTCCAGTGTTCGACGCCCTCCAGGCTAATGAAGGCCCAACACCTAATGTACACCAACAAGGAAAGACAAACACCAGCTCATGCTAATATTTGTCTGGAGCGGCGCTAAGCCTGCGAGCGCTCTCAACGCTGCTCCCCGTCCAATCGGAGGAGGCCGCAGTGATCCGGCAGCGGGCTCGCCGCGAGAGCCTGGCCCTTCTTCACAAGAGGACCAGGACCCTCTCTGGCCACGACGAAGCCACTCCCAACCTCTGCCCGAGTCACTTCTCCACTCTGCTCTCGGGTCTCTAGTCGTGACTCGAGTTGAACCGCCAGTTTGTTCCTGAAACTCTTGACGTCTCGAGTCCTGCTTCTACTGCTTTGATTTGGACTCAAGTCTCATGTTGTGTCTTGGCTCAAGTCTCGAACCTAGTCTCTGATGCAGTGTCATCCAGTGTGTCTAGTCATGCATCTGACTGGCTCTCCAGTATCTAGTCAAGTCTGCATGAGTGTCTCTACTGGAGATCTGTCCTCATATCACTGGTCATCGCCTGGTGCCTCTAGTCTTGACGTGTCTCTCCAGACACTGCTGAACTCGTGTCAGTATAAACTCTGTCTCAGCTGACTACAGCGACTTGGTGACAGAGGAAGAGATGCTACAGCTGCAACCACCTTGTGTTTGTGTTGCTGTGGGGCCACTACATATGACATCATCAAGCAGGCGCAGCCGAAACACACCTGAAGCCAGTCCGAGGTCCGGCGGGGACGCTCCAGCCCGACAGGACAACTAGTCACTGACGATTGGCCGAGATCTTCCCGATCCAGAGTGAAACTCTGGCTCCTCTCAGCGGTCCGCCGGGGACCCTCTGGAACCCTTCATGCCTCCCGTGTGTCCTGGGTGGGCCCCGGGGCCTCCGCCCAGTAGAGCCTCTCTAACTGAACACAGGAGCTCAGCATCAGCGTGGAGTTCGCACCTTGTTTGCTGAAGATGCAGGAAGGCTACTTCAAACAGTGAGGCACAACAACAGCTCAAACTTGAACAAACAAACAGCAAGTGGAACAGAAAACAACACCAGCGTCGTCACTGCTGCGCCTCCGTCTCGAGTCCTGCTCCACCGTCACAAGCGCTGGGACGCGGAGCGTGGCTAAAGCTAACGGCTAGCTTCCGCGCGCGAGCAGCACAAACACCGCGCCAGGCTCCATCCATCCGAAGCTGTTTGCTGTTCTCGCACACAGCAGAGTCACGCGCCGTCTGTTTGTTTACGTCAGCCACGTTGTTGTTCGCTCACCTCTCGCGCATCCTGGGTCTCCGGAGGAGCGACCGCTGCCGCGCCGCCGCCGCCCCCGCGGCTCCCCGCTGGGTCCGCTTCAGACGAGCTCTTGCGGTGGGACGGTGGGAGCAGCAGTGAAGGGCCTGACCCGGGCCTGGCCTGCTCCTGGCTCCGGTCCGTGACCCGCGCCAGAGCCGCCGCCGCCGCCTCCGCCTTCCTCGCTCCTCTCCGGAACACCCGCAGGCTGCGCTCCTTCCTGTCGGCCGGGTCTCGGTGGGAGAGTTTGGGGCTGAGTCTGGCCTGGATCTGCCGCCACACGGAACCAGAACCGCTGTACCCGTCGGCCGCTTCCATCCGCGCCAGTTGGGAGGGACTCGGAGCCGCGGTCACAGAGACGCGGAGCAGCGCATGGGTCGTCCTCCCCTGCGCGCAACTATTCCAGGGGCGAGGAGGGAGTGGGCTCCAGCCAGTGGACAAGACGGGACTTGCGTATGCGGGGAGTCAGCTGGAGTCAGGAGCTGCTCCACAGCCGAGGCCCAGTATCACCGAGAGTTTCCCGACAATCCGAACCAGGTGGAGCGAGTCCCGGCCTCTGACGTCACTCTCATCCCGCCAGTGGCGATGAAACCGGCTGTCCGGGTCACCGCGGTGGTACCAGAGCCTGGAGCGGAACCTGACGTGCTCCCTCTGGCTCGCTGGCAGTGGTCAGTACCAGTCCACAGCAGCGAGAGAGAGGGGCGGAGGCCGAGTTGAAGCGCCAGTGGGGTTGACTTTAATAAAGAAAAACACAAACGCACGCGAGAACCTTCCAACGTTTGAAGCAACCAGTGACAGTCAATAAACACGTCAGCGTTCAGCTACTTCTCCAAACACCTCCTCAGCAAAACAACTGGAGCAGGATTCAAATATCCAACTCAAATTCACCAGCAAAAACACACCAGACAAGACTTATCGCCGACAAGACTTATCGTGACGACCCGTCAGTCACGAGTCGTCACACGAGTCTGGGTGGCTGTCGAGTGCTTCTCTGCTCCATCGGTCCAGTCCTGTCTCCACTCCTTCTTTGACTTGCACAGGTCTCCAGTCGCCTGTCTACTCGTGTCTCCGTTCCTAGTCTCTGCTCGTGACTCTAGTCAAGTCTTTCTTTTGGCTCAGCTATTTGTGTCTTGTATTGCTTCTAGTCGAGTCACTTTAAACTCTGCACAAGCCTTGAGTCTATTTGTGTTTCTACTTGTCTGTAGTCTCTATCATGTCTCATGCTGTATCTCTACATGTGTGACTAGTCTCTACTGGTTTTTCTAGGCTCTAATGGTGTCTCTACTCTGATGACTCTAGTCTGGGGTCTCAAGTCTCTTTTGATATCTATGGTCTCTACTGGTGTCTCTACTCTCATTTGGTGTTTCGAGTCATGTGCCTTGAGTTTCTACTGATGTCTCTGCTTTGAGGTC
This sequence comes from Synchiropus splendidus, assembly GCF_027744825.2. Lineage (NCBI taxonomy): Eukaryota > Metazoa > Chordata > Actinopteri > Syngnathiformes > Callionymidae > Synchiropus > Synchiropus splendidus. The sequence goes on along the minus strand of NC_071334.1, from coordinate 70,846,711 downwards.
CCTAGTTTCACCTTGTGTCTCTCCGCTACTGGTGTCTCTAGTGTCCACCGGTGTCTCTAGTCTGGTGTTTCTAGTCTGATGTCTCTAGTCTGGTGTCTCTAGTCTCTAGTCTGGTGTCTCTAGTCTCTAGTCTGGTGTTTCTAGTCTGGTGTCTCTAGTCTGGTGTCTCGGGTCTGTTGTCTCTAGTCTGGTGTCTCTAGTTTCCACTGCTGTCTCTAGTCTGGTGTCTCTAGTCTCTAGTCTGGTGTCTGTAGTCTGATGTCTCTAGTCTCTAGTCTGGTGTCTCTAGTCTGGTGTCTGTAGTCTGATGTCTCTAGTTTCTAGTCTGGTGTCTCTAGTCTGGTGTCTGTAGTCTGATGTCTCTAGTCTCTAATCTGGTGTCTCTAGTCTGATGTCTGTAGTTTCTAGTCTGGTGTCTCTAATCTGGTGTCTCTAGTCTGGTGTCTCTAGTCTCTAGTCTGGTGTCTGTAGTCTTTAGTCTGGTGTCTCTAGTCTCTAGTCTGGTGTCTGTAGTCTGATGTCTCTAGTCTCTAGTCTGGTGTCTCTAGTCTGGTGTCTGTAGTCTGATGTCTCTAGTTTCTAGTCTGGTGTCTCTAGTCTGGTGTCTGTAGTCTGATGTCTCTAGTCTCTAATCTGGTGTCTCTAGTCTGATGTCTGTAGTTTCTAGTCTGGTGTCTCTAGTCTGGTGTCTCTAGTCTCTAGTCTGGTGTCTCTAGTTTCCACTGCTGTCTCTAGTCTGGTGTCTCTAGTCTCTAGTCTGGTGTCTCTAGTCTTTAGTCTGGTGTCTCAGGTCTGGTGTCTCTAGTCTCTAGTCTGGTGTCTCTAGTCTGTTGTCTCTAGTCTCTAGTCTGGTGTCTGTAGTCTGGTGTCTCTAGTCTGATGTCTCTAGTCTCTAGTCTGGTGTCTCTAGTCTTTAGTCTGGTGTCTCAGGTCTGTTGTCTCTAGTTTCCACTGCTGTCTCTAGTCTGGTGTCTCAGGTCTGTTGTCTCAGGTCTGTTGTCTCTAGTCTCTAGTGTGGTGTCTATAGTCTGCTGTCTCTAGTCTCTGCTCTTGGCTCCAGACTGCGGTGGATGTCATCGTCATGCTGCCAATCATTGGTGCAGGAAAACCAAAAGAATGAGGCATGGAGGTCGGAGGTCAGAGGTCCTGCTCGTGCATCTGCTGCTGCATCTTCTGGAGCATCTGCTGCATCCTCCTCAGCTGAGGACAGAAGCCCAGCGTGAGCAGGAGGACGAGGAAGAGGACGATGAAGAGGACTCACCTCCTCGTCCTTCCTCTGGATCAGCTTCTCCGCCTCGGCGCTGGGCGTGGCCAGCGGCAGGATGGGAATCGGACTCTCCACTCGCTTGTCTGCACTCATCATGCTGGGGGACAGGGACACGCGTTCAGCCTCCAGGTGGTGCCGGGGGGGCGGCTGTGTACCTGGTCATGTTCTGGATGCACTGGGCTCTGTAGTTCTCGTAGTGCAGGTCGCTGGTCAGATCCTTCAGGTCGTGCATGTGGGTCCGCACCAGCATGGTTCTGAGCTTCACAAAGTCGCAGTGGGCCGGGTTCTCCACTGGAGGCGGCAGAGGGACGAGCGTTAGCCGCCGTGGCCCGAGTCAGGTCCACTTGTTCTCACCCTCCACGATGCCCCAGGGGTAGAGCCGACCTCTGACCCGCTGACCTCGGGCCTCCACCACCGTGTTGCTGCCGATCACCGCGAAGGGAGAACTTTCCTGCGAGTGAGCGGTGAGAGCGTCTCCATCCTGGTGCTGGAGCCGGAGCAGAGGAGGGACTCACCTTCAGCTCTCTGTCCTGCCGCTTGAAGTCCTCGTCCTCATCTGAGTCGCAGTCGGGGAACTGGTAGATCTTGATGCCAAGTTTGTCGATCTCCTCTCTCAGCTGGACACACACACACAGTCTCTACTGGCGTCTCCAGTCGGGGGTTTCTAGTTTCTTGTGGTGTCTCTAGTCTCCACTGGTGTCTTTAGTCTGGTGTTTCTAGTCTCCGCTGGTGTCTTTAGTCTGGTGTCTCTAGTCTCTAGTCTGGTGTCTCTAGTCTGGTGTCTCTGGTCTCTAGTCTGGTGTCTCTGGTCTCTTGTCTGGTGTCTCTGGTCTCTAGTCTGGTGTCTGTAGTCTGGTGTCTCTGGTCTCTAGTCTGGTGTCTCTGGTCTCTAGTCTGGTGTCTGTAGTCTCTTGTCTGGTGTCTCTGGTCTCTAGTCTGGTGTCTGTAGTCTGGTGTCTCTGGTCTCTAGTCTGGTGTCTGTAGTCTGGTGTCTGTAGTCTGATGTCTCTAGTCTGGTGTCTCTGGTGTCTAGTCTGGTGTCTCTAGTCTCTAGTCTGGTGTCTCTAGTCTGGTGTCTCTGGTCTCTAGTCTGGTGCGTGTGAGAGTGCAGGACCGCAGCCACGACATCACTCAGACTCACCCGCTCCTTCAGCCTGCGGACCTCGGCCGGCGTCAGCGTGTCGGCCTTGGCGATGAGAGGAACCACGTTGACCTTCTCCTGCAGACGCTTCATGAACTCGATGTCGACCGGTCGAAGTCTGAGGAAGACGTCGTCATCATCACCACGTGCGAGGGCGAGCGTGTGTCTGTGTGCGTGCGCGCACCCGTGTCCAAAGGGAGGGATGAAGTAGAGGCAGCAGTGGACCCTGTTGTCCTGGATGTTCTTGCGGTTCAGCCCGCTCTCGTCTCTGAAGTACTGCTCAAACTGCTGATCGATGAAGTCAATGACCCGCCTCCAGCTGTGGACTCAGCCCAGGGGTCAGAGGTCGGCGGCAGGACGGCTCTCCGGGACCGGCCTCACTCACCACTCCGAGTTGTCGACGGCGTCGCCGAAGCCCGGCGTGTCCAGGATGGTCAGCTTGAGCTTCACCCCCTTCTCCTCGATGTCCACCGTGTGCTTGGTGATCTCCACCGTCTGCTGGATCCTCTCTGGGCAGAGACGCCGGGGGGGTGGGGGTGAGAGAGAGTGTGCTTGTGCTTCCGTCTTTGTGAGAACCTGATGAGTTTTCAACCAGCAGGGTGAGGACCTTTTGGAAGGGTTCAAACTCCAAAAGAACGGGGTCACTGCAGTTGGCTTTCACTTTGGTTCGTTTGCTGTAGATAGTTAGGTCTCGAGGGAAAAGGGTGACGGCCAGGGGAGGTCCCCACAAGGACGGAGGCGTGTGGGCGATTACTTTATCCATTCTTGTTCGGACCAATTTGAGGAATAACAACACCTCCTGGTGAGGACTGGGCCCTCGTTTGGACTGTTTTGCTGGTCCCCACAAGCCTGAATGTGAGAGTGCAAACTTGAAAATAACTGGGTGATTCTAACTGGGTTCCAGCTTTCGAGGCCGGTTTCAGGTGAGCCATGTGTTTTGGGGAAAGGGTGATGAGAGGTCCTCACTCCGATAGGAAGACAAACAGGCGTGCGTGCGTGCGTGCGTGTGCGTGGGTCTGACCTTCAGCGTTGAGCAGTTTCCTGTCTTTATGGAGGTCAGTCAGGAACAAGCTGTTGACCAGCGTGGACTTGCCCAGGCCCGACTCTCCTGCCACACACACACACACACACGTGGTGAGGACAGGACCTCCTGTGAGCTCACTGCTCCACCCACCGGCCACCATGAGCGTGAAGTCGAAGCCCTTCTTCACCGACTTCCTGTGCAGCTGACTGGGCAGCGAGGCGAAGCCCACGTAGTCCTTCTCCTGAGGGCAGAGCAGCGCCGTCACCAGACACATCCTGCCGCGCAAGTGGGTCAGTGGGATTCTCCCATCATGCACCTGCTGCGGGGGGCATTCAAACACGCTCGAGTGGAAAGCGGCTGCAGGTCAGGACACTTCCCAGCATGCACCTCTGCCGTCACGGAGGAGAGGATGATGATGATGATGATGATGAAGACGGATGTGTGGGCCGAGGAGCAGTCGTCTGCCACTTCCGTTTTCACACCAACTGTGTGGAGGCCCACTCACACGCACATGCTCGTCTCTCCCTGTCCTCACCCCGAAACACGCGGCCCACCCACTTATTAAGACGTTTTCTCCCTCGACATGTGGAGCGGCCAAACCATCAGCCAAAGACCGGTCCGCACGAGCAGCCCCGCGCGCACACACACCGATCACTCAAATCCTGCTGTGGGTGTGGCTGTCTTTTGTTTGTTTGTGGCTAAAACGGGACACACTAACAGTCGGGGCGACGCCGAGCGGAACCGAACACGAAGCTGGAGCGGAGGCTTTTATTTTGGAAACCTCTTACCTCCTTGTCATCTGGAGGTTCCGCGAGGCCATTTCAGAGAGAGACAGAGAGCAGAGGCGGTTACGGTGGTTCCGATCGAGGTTCTGCTTCCACCTGCACGGTCTCACCTGGACGGGCGACGCGGCTCCGGAAGCGGCCGCTGCTCGCAACGGTCATGGTGTCTCCAAATGGATTCGGACAGGAAGCTGGCGGTCCGGGTGGAGGCGCAGGCGGTCCGGATGCGGTCCAAACCGGCTCCGGCTGCTAGACGTGCAGGAGAGCGCGCGAGTGAGGAAGCAGAATTCCTCCGAAGCTCATCTGCGTCTGCAGCTCAGCATCCGGACTGGAGCAGAGACGCTGCAGTTCCCCCGAGCCACCGCGGGGAGGCGCCAGACGCTCGCTCTCCCGTCGTCTCTTTGTTTGGAAGCGAGTTTGGGCTGAGCGATCACGTGACTCCACAGTCAGATCACGGTGACGTGGCCCGAAGCCCCGTTTGAGACGCGAAGCAGTAGTTACTGAAATGTAACTTCCGAATCTGGGTCTCTTCTTCCACAGCGCCTGTGACGTCAGAGTCCGACCCACTTTGCCTCTCTCACTGAGACATCCTCGCGCCAGAGTGACGCTGCTCTGTCCGCCTCCTGCTGTCCTCCATGAGTCACCAAGATCCAGTGGCTCCAGAACTCAGGAACTAAGTCACGTAGCGACTCAGTGGATGAACGACTCATTGACTCAGCAACATATTGAGTCAACAAATCCTGAGCACAATTCAGCAACTGAGTGACTCGACAACTTAGTGGCTCAAAGGCAAACCGAGTCAATGACTCAGCAACTCAATGGCTCTGCATGTAAACAACTTAGTGATTCAACAACCAAGGAACCAGGGGACTCAGGAGCCTAGTAGACCCATAGACTCAATGAAGCAGCAACTTCACTCGATGACTCTGTTTCTAAACAACTCAGTGACTCAACGACTAGCACAGATGCAAAAAAAATATCAGTGACTCAGCAAACACAAAGCAAAAATTCAAAGTTTCTCTCTGTTTCTCTGCCGTCGTCATGGAGAGCCAAGGGGACCGTTGCTATGGGAACCAGGGATGTTTGCGACGGTCGGCGCTGGAGTCACAGGCGAGCTCACTGTCTGTTTCTGTTCCCAAACAGGAGAGCGGGTGACTTCATGGCCTCCGGTTCCTGACCTCAGTCGTACGAAAACAAAAACAAATAAAAACAAGAGCAATGATCTTTGACGATCGATTGGTGACTAATTCCCACCAATATCCACCTGTCAGTGAGGAGTCTCTTCGGAAAGTTGAGGTGACCAGAGTGAAGAGGGGGAGGAGGAGGAGCTCACCTTCGGAGCTGCTCACCTCCGGCTGATGCGTGGATGACAGAAACGAACAATCTGAGGCCGCCATTGTCACACCGTTCAGAGGCGAGGTTGGATGAGAGCGACCATCCAGCAGCTCGACACCTCCCGCTCCCAGACATCAGGCGGGTCACCGAGCCCTCGTTTACACTCGCTTACATGCAGCAAGCAGGTCCGGCACATCTACATCCATCACTTCTCTCAGCCATGACTTCCGACACACTTGGCAGAAAATAGATGTAAACAGAGGGCAATGATGTTTGCTGATGATATAGTGATTTGCATAAGAGGGAGTGAAGTCAGTCAGTAGAGGTCACATGATGGTCAGAGACTCAGGAGTCAGAGTGGGAAGACACTGGAGTTCTCATTGGGAAACCAAGAGATGGAGGACAGACGGTTCCATGAGGAGCACTCATGAGGGACCTGTGATGTCATCGCCTGACAGATGTCCAGGGAATAAAAAGCAAGGAATTAGGATGAAGGTCACGTGACGGACGTCCTGAGGGTTGTGATGAATGGAAGCGTGACTTCACGTCACGAGACACGTTCGTCGCGGTGAACACAGCAGAGTCGCTTGTTGATTTCGGCAGCAGTTTGGCTAAAAACTGTAACCGTTGCTTTGACCTGACCCGTCCACTTGATGTCAGTGTTGCGCTGCCAGCGACGCATCACGGCCGCTGTCCACCGCCGTGACCGCCTCTCGGCTCCTCTGGAACACGCTCGGTCACGTGTGCTGGCTCTTCAACACACTGACTCGTGCGCTCCTCACTGATCCAGCGACCCGGGTTTGGCGCGAGCCCGGCCCGGTGCAGCGCGTGGCTCCCTCCAAAAACGCTTGTCCTCCACCTGGCAGCGACGACGGCGCGCAGCTTCCGTCTCCACAGGCTGCACAGTCACGACACTTCACCAGTTGGCGCGCAGAGAGAGAGAGAAGCGCGCCAAACAAGCGCGCAGCTGCAGAAGCGGGAAATCCTGATCGCCCGCCGCCGCTGCCGCATGACGTCAGAGACGGGCGTGAGTGTTGCACCTGCATCAACCAGACGAGACAGGAGAAGAGCGAGGAAAAGAACAGCATGAGCCCAAGTCACGGTAAAGGTACCAAACGTGTCCTACCTGCCGTGGAGTGATGACGTCACATCCGGCATATACCATATCTTTTTTTTTATGTTTTAGGAAATTAAAATAAAGAATTTCAAGGTGATTTCTACCACATGCGTAACATTTATTTCCACTAAACACCATGCCTGTCATGGAATCTTTTGCCAAGTTTACGTCCGTTCTTCTCTGTCTGTGGAACAAGGCATCGTGATTGGCTGACACCCGCGGAGCTTTGTTTTTACGACTAAACGACTAAAAATACCTTCAGATGTACATCATTATCTGCTGTGGATTTTTGTGCAATATAAAAACAATGCTCCGTACGTGTCAGCCAATCACGACGCGTCTTTCAGCTAACGAGGAAGTGGTCGGAGTGAAAACTCCTTCATTGATGCATAGTTTCCCTGGTAAATGAATACAAATGTATCTGGAGGTGTTTAAGTGCCAACTGTGGAGACTGTTAGACTTAGAGACTTAGACTTAGACTTGACTTTATTGATCCCTTTGGGATGACTCCCTCCAGGAAATTTACGTTTCCAGTAACAATAGAGGCAAGAAAGGGCATGCAGTTAGGAAGAGCATCACACAGAGAATAAGAAAGAAAATACAAATGAAATAAAAATAATAATACTAATAACCTGGAAGTAAAAATACAATTGAAAATAAAATAAGATTAAGGAAAAAAAAATATATATATATATATATAATAAAAAAAATAAAATAAAATAAAATAAAATAAAATAAAATAAAAAATAAAAAAGTTAAAAATTAAACTAGGTTAAAAAGGGTTATTGCACCGTAGGGATGGTTATTGCACATTGAGATGGGTATTGCACATTGTAAGAGCAGGTGTCCATTTCTATGTGGTAAAGCGTGGTGTACCCTACTACTTCCTCCCCCCAAGTGAGGAGTTGTAGAGTACGATGGCGTGGTGTACAAAGGAGTTCTTAAGTCTGTTGGTCCGACACTTGGGGAGCAGCAGCCTTTCACTGAACAAGCTCCTCTGGTTGCTGATGACGGTGTGCAGAGGGTGGCTGGTGTTGTCCATAATATCCAGCAGTTTGTCCAGAGTCCTCAACTCTGCCACGGTCACCAGAGAGTCCAGCTTCATGCCGACCACAGAGCCGGCCCGCCTGATCAGTTTGTCCAGTCTGGAAGTGTCCTTCTTGGATATGCTGCCCCCCCAGCACACCACGGTGTAGAAAAGGACGCTGGAAACCACAGACTGGTAGAACATCTGCAGCAGTTTACTGCAGATGTTGAAGGACCGCGGTCTCCTCAGGAAGTACATCCTGCTCTGTGTCTTCCTATACAGGTGGCTGGTGTGTGTTGTCCAGTCCAGTTTATTGTCCAGCCACAGCCCAAGGTACTTGTAACAGTCCACAGTCTCCACCTCAGCTCCCTCTAACAGGACTGGTCGCGGTCTTGGTTTGGACCTCCCGAAGTCAATAACCAGCTCCTTCGTTTTAGAGGTATTGAGCTGTAGGTGGTTGGTGCGGCACCATGCAGCAAAGTCCCTGACCAGTCTCCGATACTCCTCCTCCCTGTCATCCCGTATGCACCCGACAATGGCTGTGTCGTCTGCGTACTTCTGAATGTGACACAGCTCTGAGTTGTAGCAGAAGTCTGATGTGTACAGGGTGAAGAGAACAGGGGCCAGCACTGTGCCCTGGGGGGCTCCTGTGCTGCTGACCACAGTGTCAGACGTGATGTCCTTCAGCCCGACGTACTGTGGTCTGCCAGTGAGGTAGTCGGAGATCCAGTCCACCAGGTGGGGGTCCACTCCCATCCTGCCCAGTTTGTCCCGAAGCAGAGAAGGCTGGATGGTGTTAAAGGCACTAGAGAAGTCTAGGAAGAGAATCCTCACTGTGCCGCTTCCCTTGTCCAGATGGGAGTGGGCTCGATGGAGTAGGTAGAGGATGGCATCCTCCACGGCAACATCTGGCTGGTATGCAAACTGCAGGCGATCCTGGGCGTGCTGTACCTGAGGTCTGAGGAGGCTGAGGAAGAGCCGTTCCAGCGTCTTCATCAGGTGTGAAGTGAGTGCCACTGGTCGGAAGTCATTCAGCTCGCTGGGCCGGTTCTTCTTCGGAACTGGAACAATGCGGGATGTCTTCCAGAGTGTTGGCACTCTCCCAGTCTGGAGGCTGAGGTTGAAGATCCGTTGTACTGGTTCCCCCAGTTCTGCAGCGCAGGTCTTCAGTAGTCTTGGACACACTTTGTCTGGGCCTGCAGCTTTCCTGGGTCGGAGCTTCCTCAGCTCTCCTCTGACCTGGTCTGTGGTGAGGTGTGGTGGCGATGGTGTTGATATGGGGGAGGAGGAGGGTGTTGTTGTGCTTTGTTGTGTGAAGGGGGGAGGGTGGGATGGCTGTGGTGAGGGTGGGGGTGGGGGGGGCAGGGGCTGATTGAACCTGTTGAAGAAGTCATTCAGTTCGTTTGCCCTCTCCACTGTCCCCCCGCCGGCTCTGGACTTTGTGTTGAAACCCGTGATGGTCCTCACACCTTGCCAGACCTCCCTCATGTTGTTGTCCCTCAGCTTCTGCTCCACCTTCCTCCTATAGCTGTCCTTAGCTTCCTTCACACAGTGCTTCACCTCCTGCTGAGCTGCCTTCATGGCCTCCTTATCTCTACTCCGGAAGGCAGTCTTCTTCTTGTTGAGGACAGTCTTGACTTCCCGCGTGACCCATGGCTTGTTATTAGGGTAGTAGCGGACAGTCTTGACAGGGGAGACCACGTCGATGCAGAAGTTAAGATAATCTGTCAGACAGTGTGTCATCTCCTCTATGTCCTCACCAGGCGGGTTCAACAGGCGGGTTCAACAGCACATCCCAGACTGTGGTGTTGTGGTGTTGTGATTTCTGGTGCGATATCAAAGAGAAACAAAGCTCCGCAGGTGTCAGCCAATCACGACGCCTTGTTCCACAGACTGAGGAGGAGAACGGACGATTCGATGACAAACATGCTGTTTAGTGGGAATAAATGCTGCGCATGTGGTAGAAATTGCCTTGACATCCTTTATTTCACTTCCCTCTGGCTCATTGAAACATTAAAGAAACAGACACGGTGTGTGGCGGATGTGACCTCATCACTCCGCGGCAGGTGGGACACGTTTTGTAAGCGGACACATTTCGTACCTACAACGGCCCAGAGCCCAGCGAGAGGTTTTAAGCTCCCGCAGCGTGCGCCCCCTAGTGGTCCGGAGCTTGTATCGTAATCTCTTCGGGTTCTGTTTTACTGGCTCTTATCCGAACGAGACGGAGACTCAAGTGGATGTGACTTGCACGTTTTATTCTAGTGCCACCACGCACGGACCTTAGGTAGACAACCACACAATTATACACCACCGTAATAATAATAACATATTCAACACACAGACACAGAAATGGCTTTGACTAAAAACAGAAAACAAGTAGAAATATACATCAATATATTACAAGTACCACTGACTTGAGGTCACGTGACTGAAGTGAATTTAGGAGAGTACCGCAAACTATTAGATTTGAGAATCATTTGTGAACTTGTGAAATGAAAGGATGAGATGCTCGTGTGACCACAATAGTCAGCCACAACATAGAGATTATCATGATATTTCTGCCATGCGGATCATTTGGCTGCAGTGGGAAGTGACGTGTTTGGGCTCTGCGGAATTGTTTTGAGTTACTGATGGAATGACGGTGAGGCGGAACTATTGTCGGCGGTCGCAGTTGCGAGGGGGACACGGTGAGTTGTTACACGCTTCCTCAGACGCCGCTGTGACTGCAGACACCTGTCGTTGGCGTAGTCATCCTTCCTCTGCTCTCACAGGTCAGTCACGCGGTGGACGTGTCGCGGAACTGGTTGAGAGCGTTCGGCTGCTGTGCGCGAAAGTGTTTTGAAGCGCGGGTTTGGTGTTTAATTGTTGGCGCTCGGCTCCGGTTTCCTGCGTGTGACTGTCGCGACTCGCAGGTTCGCGACCAACGATGGTCCAAACATTTCAACTAGTTTTGTTTATCATGGTGTAGCAGCCTAAAATATCGTCGAACTTATTCATTCATTAGGTATTTAGTAGTGACGGGTCCCGCTACACCGATGCGCCCGCCTTAAGACAGTCACGTGACTGTGTCGACTCGGCAGACACGCGCCGAACTGTCAACAGGAAGCAACTGCTGAAACAGTCTGATCTCACGGTTCCTAGTGAATGAGTGGATGAATGATTCTCAATCACGATGTAATACATGTATCCATGCACAGACTTCAGTGATGTTGTTGCAGACGCCAGATCATCAAGTCAGTGTCGGTCGAGTCGGTTACTGTCCAGCAGGTGGCAGTGTTCAGTGACGCAGTCTCAACGCAGTGTGTCACAGTGTGTTATGATGCCTCATCTACACCCCACTACACACACGTTTCTATTGCAACCTCTGTGGGGACATTGTGAGGTTTCTCTCCTGACCACCACCCTTTCCCCGGCCTCTCCCCCTGAACCTAACCCTCCAAAACCCATGGCTCGCCTGAACCAGACTGGAACCCAGTTATTATGATCTCCTTATTTTCATGTCCACAAATTGAGAGTTGGACCTGTGGGGACCGGTCCCCCCCCCCCCCCCCACACACACACACACACACACACACACACACACACACACTCTCCAGTAAATCTGTGCTTTTAATTGGGTCCTTGAGTCAGTGGACGAGTGACTCAAACGCGGCGCGGTTTAACGGCGTGTCACGCGCAGCTGAGCAGCCGATGGTGGCGAGAGGCGCTGGTCACGTCCACGTCAGAAACGTTCCAGACATGAGCGCCGTGAATGTTAATGAGGTTTGGCTTCCTCTTTTCCTCCAGCGACTGAAGCCGCCGTGGCAGCTTCAGGACGGTGAGTGAAATGGCACGGCGTTCGAGTGACTCATGAACCCTTTAGCCTCGCTGTGGTGGGAGGTGGCGCCGCAGAAGGCGCTTTTGGCTGCCAGGCACGATGAGCGCGCTGACGCGGCGGCGCACCGACGCTAATGAAAGGAGACGTTTGCGCTCCAGCTGGCTCCTTGGTACCAGCTGGAAAACACGCTTTGTTTCGGAAGATGGTCAGGAGCGTGAGCGCCCCCTGCTGGAGTCACACAGCAGCGCACTCACCAAGTTGCTCAGCATCCGCATCATCATTCTTGGAAAGAAGCGATGAAGAAGAAAGTGATGGCGCCCCCTACAGTGAACACTGTTCATGAAAGCAGCTTTTAAAATGAACATTTGATGGTGATACTTTCATTTACTCTTTACTTGTATCTTGTTTAGTTTATATTTTGAAAAAGATGTTATTCTTATTTCGCGATATTTCGACATTGCGTGATTATATTTATTTTACTCAGAATTGGATTCATGACGTACAGTTTTTCCAAAAACAGTTTGGCTCAGTTGTACTTATTTCTGGAGTCAGTGTGATGAACATGACTTGCACCTGGTTCTACTGCTGGTTGGACCTTTTGATGACATAAATATCATCCGCAGGATCACATGGTTTCATGCCACTGACTCATGTCAGTAGATTAAGTATGGTTATTGAACACAAATGAAATCAAGATGAACCCGTTCTATTCCTTGAATGGGCCCGGCTGCCCTGGTACGACCCGCTGCACACCTAGCTCCCGCTTCTTCTCCCTGAAATTCCTCTGCTGGAACCGGAAATTGCGCGTGTTTTACCAACTGACGTTCACTGGTAAGCACATGCGTCCATGGTTATATCGCGCAAAGGTGACCAGTGTTTTGGGGTTTTTTTTAACTTAAAATAGTCTAGATTTAGAAATTGTTTCTATCTAATATTCTAGTTTGTTTTATTCCAGCATTATTGAATCAAGAAACATTTCAAGCTCCTCATTTGACATGCACAATGTATTTCTTCCGACACATGATGAGGATTGTGTGGGAAACATCTGTTTGACACAGATCCAACAGGAGCAGCAGTCAGCACTTCTGCCCTGGACCAGGTTCATGGGGACCGTGGTGCGGAGGCCCTTCATGTTGGTGGGTTAGAAAAAAAACAAAATTCTTAATCTTGAGTATTTTAAGAACCGGAAATTGTGCATGTTTTACCAACTGGCGTTTACTGGTAAGCTCATGTGTACATGGTTATATTGCACAAAGGTTTTTTACATAAAATTCTCAAGATTTAGAAATTGTATGTTTTTATCTGATATTACATTTTTTTAACTTATTAAAATATTTTTTTGCTTCTAGAGTCTGGAAGAAATTGTATGTTTTCTATGATATGTATATTTAAATCCAACAACATAGACGGACTGAAGCGCCGCACCACGGTCCACATAAACCTGGTTCAGGGCAGGTGAGCTCCCTCCTGCTCCTTTTATAAAAATCTGAAACAATTTTTGATAAGAAATGTTTTCCACACACTCCGTATTGTGTCGGAAGCGATGCACAGCGAGAGCGGTTTGAAATTATTAATGGTTCAATAATACTGGCTTATACTAGCAGATAGAAACGTACAATCTCCAGATTACGACGACAAATATAGATGATTGTAATAATAAAAAATCCAAACCTCCACGCCCAGATTGTGCCCCTCCTCCTTCCCCGCCGCCATCAAGCCATGTCACGTGCCGTCAGCGCCGGCTTCCGTCCGCACGCGCTCATTCGTTATCAGGCCTAATTAACAGCCGGCGCTAACGACGGCGGTTGCCTCCGGGCGCCGTCCTCCGTGTCACGCATCAATAAGGCAGAGTTATTATTTCTGAGGCTCAGCAGGACGAGGCAGCCTGCTAAATCACTTCCTCCATCGTAGATGAACGTTCACATCACTTGAGTCAGAAATAAAGTTCAGCAGCGTTTAACACAGACTCTTCAGCGCCGCGGCTTGATCCGCACCGGCCGCTTGCTCTCAGTCAGTCAGTCAGTCAGTCAGGTGACCAGGTCCACCAGCTGCATGCTGTCGTCCGCCGTCGACCACTGGAATCCAGCTCCAGCGGGGGCGCCGTGTCAATATAGAACAATTGTCTTTCAGCCGTCTGACACGAACCTCTGCTGTCGTGACTGGTGTGAATGTTGTCGCCCGTTTTTCACTTTAGTCTGGTGCCAAACTCTTCGTCTTGGTCACGTTCGTTCATTCATTCTCACGTCATGTTGGTTCGGCGTGTTTGAGTCGACTGCAATTCACGACAATTTAGTCAGGTTTTAGTCCTAACATTTGACTTATTTTTTATTTATTCCAGTGGAATAAATGGAATTCTTTGCACTTGGGATGTGGCGTGATGCTGCCATCTACTGGTGATATTACTGTTACACCTGACAAAGGCAACAGAGACGATGAACACTGGGCTCTCCTCTGTGGCCCTGCCCCTTTCCTGGTCTGGAGACACAGGAAAGCCAGGAGCCTTCCTCCGCGGAGCAGGTTTGCAACATGGTCTTTTTCTCCATCTGAGGTTTGACTGGTCGCCTCACTGCTGCCTCCAAATTCCCCGTGCTTATCACTGTTGTCGCCGTGTGATAACATCAGTTGCGTACGTTTGTGTGACGGACGCACACCTCCACACCCCCAGGAGGCGCTGAAGTTGGCAGAGCTTTCTTATCAGCGCCTGCTCCTTATCACGCTGGAACTGCTGCTGCTGCGGCGGCGCCTGAGAAGATCGCTGTCTGTGGCTCCTCTCTCTTGGCCCTGAACTCCCTCCTGACGCTCAGTGTCAGTGTTGCTGAGCCGAGCCGACGACAAATGAGTGAATCTCTGAAGAATCCTCTCCACTCTCTGGTGCCCCTTCAACTCTAATCGATGGGCCACCCATCATGATCGGTGTGATTGCTAGCCATTCACTGCCTGTCATTGCCCAGCACGTGATGGGTCCGCTGCCCCCTACTGGGCCCTACTAAACTGTCCTTCGCAGGTGGCAGAGGGACCTGATGTTTTTGCTTTTGCCGGGACCCTGAACCAGTCCTCTGAACAGAACCCCAGGACGTGAGACTCTCCATCAGCCTTGGCTTCATACAAGGGTTGGAGGATCTTGGAGATCCATCCGACGACCAACGACCTTGGACCCTTGAACTGAAGTCCCCCATGCTTCCTAGCATACAGCGCCCAGAAGAGATGCCCAGGATTCTCCCACCTGGCACCTGGATTAGTAGAGCAGGGTCTGTAGGAACCTTCTCCATGAGGTCCCCAACACTGGTGCTGTCCTGGATACCAATATCGGAGACCAAAGCAGAAAGGCCGCTGGACCAAGACCAGTGAGGAGGGTGAGCCCAATCCCAAGACTGAGACCCAACGGGGTCCAGAACAGACAGTGAAACTGGTCGTCTCTTTCTTTTGAGGTAAGAAGGAACTGTGTTTCCGAGATAGACTTCTGCTTCTGGATGGTCTCTTTCCTGGTCCTGGTCCTGGTTAGGTGGTCTTGATACAACGTGACCTCGCCTTTGACGACTGCACAGTTGGCGATGACTCAAGGTTAGCGTAGCGCCGAGGCTGTGGCAGTGGGAAGCTTCTCAGACATTCCTTTCCCGCGTGGTACTGGAGCCCAACTGACCTGGGTCCGAGTCCGAACTGAGGCCAGTCTACGACCAGCTGCTTGAAAATGCAGACCTGGTCTCGGTCTGGACTTCAGGCGGCCCAAAACAACTCATGCAGTGTCGCGGCGTGAGTCCAGAGGAGGAAGCCAGAGCCTGTGGAGTCAGCGTCCTCGCGCTGCCAACCATCCGCCTTCCTCCCGTCTCCCTCACTGGATGTGAGGCTGTGATTGGAACCAAAGGAGGAATGCAGTTTCTCACGCAGCAGTTTGTCTGAAAACTCTGCTGTAATTGAGAGGAGCGTTCCTGCTGCGCCGCTCTCCAATTACCGCCCACGGTGTTCAGCTCCCAAATTGCGGGAGGAAGAGGAATTGTTCTTCACTCCTGAGGGCGTGTCTGTAGGACTCCTCACTGCCACCTGACTCTGTAAGACTCTTCACTGCCACCTGACTCTGCGGGACTCCTCACTGCCACCTGACTCTGTGGGACTCCTCACTGCCACCTGACTCTGCGGGACTCTTCACTGCCACCTGACTCTGTAAGACTCTTCACTGCCACCTGACTCTGTAAGACTCTTCACTGCCACCTGACTCTGCGGGACTCTTCACTGCCACCTGACTCTGTAAGACTCTTCACTGCCACCTGACTCTGTAAGACTCTTCACTGCCACCTGACTCTGTAAGACTCTTCACTGCCACCTGACTCTGTAAGACTCTTCACTGCCACCTGCCTCTGCTGGACTCTTCACTGCCACCTGACTCTGTAGGACTCTTCACTGCCACCTGACTCTGTAAGACTCTTCACTGCCACCTGACTCTGCGGGACTCTTCACTGCCACCTGACTCTCTGAGACTCTTCACTGCCACCTGACTGTGCGGGACTCTTCACTGCCACCTGACTCTGTAAGACTCTTCACTGCCACCTGACTCTGTAAGACTCTTCACTGCCACCTGACTCTGTAAGACTCTTCACTGCCACCTGACTCTGCGGGACTCTTCACTGCCACCTGACTCTGTAAGACTCTTCACTGCCACCTGACTCTGTAAGACTCTTCACTGCCACCTGACTCTGTGGGACTCTTCATTGCCACCTGACTCTGCAGGACTCTTCGCTGCCACCTTCCTCTGCGGGACTCCACCGGTCCATGAAAACCCACCTGGGCCGAACTGAGATGTGCTCGACTCTCTTGCTGCTCAGTGACCCAGGAAGATCGTGCTTCTGGATTCTACTCCCCACACATCCGCTGCGGCCGTCCAACATCACTCACTCAGCAACGTGCAGCGGCTCCTTTTCCGTCGTCCGTACGCTCGGCAGGGGGTTTATTGGGGTCCCAACCCAAGTCTTCCGCTCATTAAATTGATTCATGGATCCAATAAGAGCGGCCGGTGTGGCGCCGCCTTCTGTGGCATCCATCACTCCCACCAGAAGCTCTTCCTCTCTCTGGAGCCCTGCAGATGCTGCTGACACGGCGCCACCTGGAGGACACACTCCAGATCTGTCGCACGAACTTCCTGCTCGGAGGCTCTGGAGTGAACGGGCCTGAAGTGGAAAGCTCCAGAGGCCTGAACTGCTCGAAGAGAGTCCATCATCTGGCTCAACACTCAGTGTGGGGCGAGGAGCCCCGCGTGGTACGTGAGCTCACCTTCAGCTGTGTTGCTGAGGGATCTGGGCCCGGTTTGGGTCTCCATGTCGAGCTGCCAGTCAGAGATTTGAAAACCTCTTGCTGTAGGACTCAGGTGGGACGGGGTCTTGCTAGCTCTTCAACCAAGCGCGTCCTCTGCGAGCGCTCCGGCCCATGTTTTATTCACCGGGACGCCGCAGGACTTGTGGATCAGAGTGTGTTTTGGCATCAATATTCATGCGCCGCCACGCGCGCCCATTAGAGATGTTACGGCTGGAGGAATCCTCTGATAGAAAATCTTTGATGTCGGAGACGTTAGCGCATCTGTGCTTAATGGAAACCTGGTGGTGGATGACTCGGGACGCGTCTGGATCTCCAGGTGGAGGCGCCTGGATTTGCCGGAAGCCTCGGCCTGTCCGGGGGCCGCTGAGTGGCTCTGACGCCGCGGCCGCCGCCCGCTCCACGTCCAGACTTGTTGTTCTGTTTGATCTGAAGATTCCTTCCTCTTGTTGTTTACTTCTTTGGTTGATACCACGAGACTCTTTTATTATCGCTGCTGTTGTTTCTGCCGTTTTCTCTTCCTGGGAGAATTTTTTGTTTTGACTTCAAGATTCTTTTGTTGTTATTTTAAGGAATGTAGTTCTCAGCCTTTTGTGTCTTTTTTATTTTTCATTTATTTATTCATTGAGCAGACTTATTTTCATTGTTTTGAATTAGTCTATCAATTCAACAACCACAACACCACTACTGCGAATAATAATAATGACACTCCTACTACTAGTAATAGTAATCAGACGTCCTCAGGTGCGTGGAGAGAGCCGGCGCCGCCCGCGGCCTGTCTAATGGCTGCCCATCTCCACCATCAATAACGGTGATGCTCGGCCAGACGTTGATGGTCCAGTTAGCGGGATGATGCATGAGGCGAGCGCAGAGCACCGAGCGGCGGCCATCTTGGTTCAGTCTCACCATGCTACTGGCGGCTGAACTGCGAGGAGACAGAAGAGAGCAGGCGGGTCTGAGGTCGACTGAGCGGAAAACAAGCACTCCACTTGGAACGGACCGCCCTCCAGTTCTGAAGATGTTTGGTGACCCCAGACTTTCACTCTGGCTGCATCTGCTGACCCCGCCCTCACACGCAGCATCCACATGGCTGGGTCGCAGCATGAGGAGGACCTCAGCTCCTGCCGCTGAGGGGGTGGAGCCGGACCGTGAAGGTCAGCCAAGGAGACGACGAGCCAACATCTCCAGCGGTGACATCACCGCAGGGGCAGGTGAGACAAGTGCGGCGGAGGACGGAGCTGCAGGGTCTGCCACCGTCCAGCAGCTCCAGAGGTCAAAGTTGCACACGTCATGCTTGACCTGGAGTCAGTCCCGCTGTGGACAGTCAAAGCAGAGGAGCACCGTCACGGAGGCTCAGACTCGCATCTGTCTAACCCTGAAAGCTTCTCTGACTCGAAATGGAGTCTTTTCTCTGGAAGCAGCATCAGAAGAGTCATGACCAGAGGAGCGCTCAGCTCAGTCAGTGACTCGCGGATCAGAACGATTCTGTGCCGGGCTCCTCCGCTCCTTGGTCCTCAGGAGTCAGAGCCGTTGAATTCTTTACACAGTGAATCAGACAGGAAGTGTGACAGTGACTCAGGCTCGGACACAGACCAGAACCAGCCTGATCGGTGCTTTAACCCATGAGTCACATGACTCATCTACTGGCCCTAATTTGAGGCTTCAAACTTCGAAGTAACTGGGTGGTTCTGAGTCCTGGTTAAGGGGGAAAGGGCCATGGTCCCCTCAAGGCTAGAGTGTGTGTTTTCCTTTCAGCAAGTCACTGTCGGCTTGGAGGGCCGTCCACCACGGTCACCTGTGCTCTGCAGCACGAGCCCATCCTCCTCTTCCTCCTGCCTCCCTCCCTCACATCAGCGTCGTCGTCTTCTTCTGCGGTCGGAACCTGCCGCGGAACCGTGGCTCCAGAATCCTCCTCAGCCCAGGCTTTGAAGCGGAGCGGTGGAACTTAGTGTCCCGCTGATGCGGGTGTAGATTCCTGTCCGCCTCCTGCTGCGATCTGTGGCCAGCAGCTCCTCCCTCCGATGATCCGATGTTGACGTGCTCTCCGTCAGGTGAGTCCTCACAGCGTTTCCCAACCTCCTGTAAAGCTCTGCTGTCTCTCTCCAACACTGGCCGCTGGTGTCTGCAGCTCAGCAGCTCAGGATTCATCACCTCACCTTCAAAGCTTTGCATCATCATCCTCCTCCTCCTCTTTTATTCCTATTGTGCTTTGGATATTCCAAAACACTTTCCCAGTTGGTGGGATCCCCACTGACTCCCCCACCCGCATCTCTCCTGTTTGGACTGACTGACAAGTGTGTGCTGGAGTCTGACGGGAGGCGCTGGGCCGCACCTATCAGCTGCTGCCACGCTGGTGTCGCCGGGCTAATCCTGTCACGCCGTGACTCCGGGGGGATTAAAGGTGGATCCTCCACAGACCAACAGAGGACTCTCCCTCCCACTGACTGCAGCGCTGTGACTCCATGGATTGTTGATCACACTCTTTTGTGTCTGCTTCCTGCAGCTGCAGAGTGACAGGTCCGACGGGCTCCAGTCCAACCAAATGGGGGCGCCTCGCCACGACTGCGCCCGACTCCCACTCCGCAGGACGGGAGTCGGGATGGTGGAGTTCACTTGGGAGCCCTTCCCCAGGTCCGGTTCGCCTCTCCTCCACGTGTCCCAGAGCGTCTTAACCAGGGGTCACCAACCTCGTAGCAAGCGTGAGCTGCTCCAAGGGCCCTGTGTGACCCGAAGCTGCCATCGCTTCAGTATATGCTTCTGAAATCACCATAAATATCTATCACCACCTCTTCTTCACCTTCTCCACCATCACCTCCTCCGTCACCTTCTCCATCACCTTCTCCATCATCACCTTCTCCACCATCACCTCCTCCGTCACCTTCTCCATCATCACCTCCATCACCTCTCCATCACCTTCTCCATCACCACCTCTCCATCACCTTCTCCGTCACCTTCTCCATCATCACCTCTCCGTCACCTTCTCCATCATCACCTCTCCGTCACCTTCTCCATCATCACCTCCATCACCTTCTCCATCATCACCTCCATCACCTTCTCCATCATCACCTCCATCACCTTCTCCATCATCACCTCCATCACCTTCTCCATCATCACCTCTCCATCACCTTCTCCATCATCACCTCTCCGTCACCTTCTCCATCATCACCTCTTTATCACCTTCTCCATCACCTTCTCCATCATCACCTCTCCCTCACCTTCTCCATCATCACCTCTTTATCACCTTCTCCATCATCACCTCTTTATCACCTGCTCCATCATCACCTCTTTATCACCTGCTCCATCATCACCTCTTTATCACCTTCTCCATCATCACCTCTCCATCACCTTCTCCATCATCACCTCTCCATCATCACCTCTTTATCACCTTCTCCATCATCACCTCTCCATCACCTTCTCCATCATCACCTCCGTCACCTTCTCCATCATCACCTCTCCATCACCTTCTCCATCATCACCTCCATCACCTTCTCCATCATCACCTCTCCATCACCTTCTCCATCATCACCTCCGTCACCTTCTCCATCATCACCTTCTCCATCATCACCTCTCCATCACCTTCTCCATCATCACCTCTCCACCATCACCTCCTCCGTCACCTCCTTCATCATCTTCTCCATCACCTGCTCCATCATCACCAAAAAAGAAAAAAGATACGAAGGAGGTTATGACATGCAAATTTGAATGTTTATTGTTCTTATTGTTAATGGCCCATGGGCTTCCTGGTGCCGGTGAGGCCTGGTCTCTCCATTCATCATCACTCATTCATGAGCCAGCGTGGAGCAGCACTGTAAATGCTGTCACCTTTGAACCTGGTGTAGCTCTGCCTCTTTTCTTTTTTTGCAGAGTGAGGGGAGTCAGGAACGTGTTCAGGATGGAACAGGCTTCTCCTCCCACCCAATTCCCCACACGACCCCTGGACCCCGAGGGAGTCGGACAGGAGTGGCTCGGGCGTGTTGGACTCTCTCTGAACAGCGGCGCGTGGTGCCTCATGCTTGCAGTGAGCTGATGGAAGTGATGCTTTTCCTCCTGAGAGCTCCTCATGTCCTTCTCGCTCTCTGAACCCTGCTGTGGGAACAATGAGCCTCGTGGCATCCGAGCGACCCGGTCACACTCCACGGGTGGGACGGAATCAAAGGCGCTCGCTCCCCTCAGATCATGGAGAGCAGCAGGAGACAAGCGTGTGGCGCTGCTCTCAAGTTAGAGGCCATCGATCTGGCTGTCGAGGGAGGAAATGGAGCTGCAGCAGCGAGTGTGGCATCAAGGGATCGATGGGGAGCCGCTGGAGACGCAAGGTAACCAGACGAGCAGCACTTTCAGAGGAAAGAGACGCAGATGGCCTTGACAGGGAAACACTGTGGAAGAGTGGGTGGACGGAAGAGGTGATTCCTCAGAGGAACCAAACAATGGCACCGAGATGAGCTCCATCAGGAGTCATGTAAAATAGCCAGTGTTATGAGGGGACGCCTGCTGCTTACATTCAGGGCTCCTCAGAAGGAGAACCTCCTCTGTCTTCTCCTACCCCATCACCTCCTCCGTCACCTTCTCCTTCTCTATTATCTCCATCTCCTGCTTCACCTCCTCCGTCACATCATCCATCACCTCCTCCGTCATCACCTGCTCCATCACCACCTCTGTCACCTCCTCAGTCACCTTCTCCTTCATCACCTGCTCCATCACCGCCTTCTTCACCCCCTTTGTCAACTCCTCCGTCATCACCATCTCCATCTCTATTATCTCCATCTCCTGCTTCACCTGCTCCATCATCACCTGCTCCATCACCACCTCCTTCATCTCCTGCTTCACCTCCTCCATCATCACCTTCTCCATCTATTATCTCCATCTCCTGCTTCACCTCCTCCGTCATCACCTTCTCCATCTCTATTATCTCCATCTCCTGCTTCACCTCCTCCATCATCACCTTCTCCATCTATTATCTCCATCTCCTGCTTCACCTGCTCCATCATCACCTGCTCCATCACCACCTCCTTCATCTCCTGCTTCACCTCCTCCATCATCACCTTCTCCATCTCTATTATCTCCATCTCCTGCTTCACCTCCTCCATCATCACCTTCTCCATCTATTATCTCCATCTCCTGCTTCACCTCCTCCATCATCACCTTCTCCATCTCTATTATCTCCATCTCCTGCTTCACCTGCTCCATCATCACCTGCTCCATCACCACCTCCTTCACCTCCTCCGTCACCTCCCCCGTCATCACCTTCTCCATCACAACCTCCTCTATTATCTCCATCTCTTGCTTCACCTCCTCCGTCACCTCCTCCGTCACTTCACCCGTCACCTCCCCCGTCATCACCTTCTCCATCTCTATTATCTTCATCTCCTGCTTCACCTCCCCCGTCATCACCTTCTCCATCTCTATTATCTCCATCTCCTGCTTCACCTCCTCCGTCACCTCCCCCGTCATCACCTTCTCCATCACAACCTCCTCTATTATCTCCATCTCTTGCTCACCTCCTCTGTCACCTTCTCCGTCTCCTCCTCCATAAGCGTGGGGTTCTCTGCCACAGCTGCACCAGACTGGAACTGCCTGCAGTGGATGTTTTCTTCCAGCAGAGGAGGTGTTCACCCCAGAACGTGAACGTCTCCAGCCCATGGAGGCAGTGGAGCCCTCTGACCCGGGCCCCTCCTGCTTGAACCCTTCCTTCTCCTTCAGACAGGAGACTGAGATCAGTCAGGAGCAGGTCCAGCTTCTCACCAGCAGGACGCTGTGTCAGCGGGGCCCGGTGGAGACAGTGGTCCAGACGGGCCCATCACTCACCAGCGCTGGCTCTTCAGCTGGTTTGTCGCTTCATTAGCTCAGCTTGACTCCCTCCCGGGGTCAAACCGCTCCAGGGTCGTCGGCTCCCTCCGCAGCAGCACAGTCTCATTCCTCCTCGCTGCCTTCAAGGCCTCCGCAAAGTCGACCTCCATTTATTTGCCAGAGATGAAGCCATGGTGCCTCTGTGGCGCCGCGGCTCATTCGCACGCGCGGACCCCTGGTGAGCGTGCCTTCACACCAGTGACGTCATCTCTGGACGCCACGCTGCCACTGGAGCCTTTCCTCTGCTGCGTTTCACCGCGCAGTCAAACCTCCTGCGGCAGACGGCGACTTGTCTTTCTTCCAGACCGTCAGCAGGGCGGCGAACTGGGATGCGCCACACAGTCATCCATTCATTCTCACATTCATATCCTTTTGACTCTCAGATCTGTAGGAGTCAGAGCCCAGTCTCTTCTTCTTTTTGAAAGTTCCTTACTTGCTGACTCGTCAGGTTACCAAGGCTTTATCAAGTCAATTTCATGACTTGCTGGCTTGGCAGGGTCACGTCTGTTACCCAGCTGCTGACTTGAAGGTGAAAGTCCTCAATGGACAAGTCACTGATATGAAACTGATGTCTGGTTTGGAATTCCGAGTTCACCAAGTCATCTATCCAGACTCTCTGGTTTCCTTTCTTTCAGGGTGAGTCGACTGCCAAATCGATTTTTCACGTTAACCGAGTCACGAGTCAGCACTTCACCAAGTCCAATTTTAAGTCAGTCCTACCACAGATTTCTCCAGTCCAACAAGTCTTCCACAAATAAATCCACATTACCAAGTCATTTCAATTTGAGTTTGCTGAGATGAGCCAACTGACTCGTGTTGGGCTGAAAATCCGAGTCAGTTGAACGATTCCTGTCAAGCTCCCGAGTCTCCTCGGGTGTGTGCGACCTGTGTTGCGAGTCTGCAGTCAGAGTGGTAACATCTGGATTTGTGTTCTCGGGTGAGTGAATCAAAACGCTGAACCTTCTCCCGTTGAAGCGGATGCTCTCTGCATGCGAGTCAGAGACCTGTGTCTTTCAAGGACAAGCTCCGCTTGGACGAACACCGCTGATTCTCTCCGGGGGCCCATCTTGCGGGGGCCCATCTTGCGGGGGATTCTGAGACTCGACAGGGCTCTGATGGTCTCACACCTGTGCGAGGTGAGGGACGCGGCGAGTCAGAGCCAGGATCACAGCCCTGACCATCCAGCTCTCACTGCTTAACCACGTCAATTACGGCAGCAGCCGGCCGACAGATAGCCTGCGACCCAGCTCAGGCCCGGGGCCGCGGCTCGTTCCAGACCTGCGCTCCAGATTAGATCAGCACCTCTTCACTTCCACACAAAGAGCGAGCGAGTCATCCGCTGCTTTTGTGTCCCACCACTCGCCGAGCCTTTTGTGCCGCTTTGGTCCATCCATGTTCCCACGTGTGCCGTGAGCTGCCGTGTCAGAGCTGCATGTCACTGACCCTCTGATCCCATTCACCGAGTGGGTTTCAGGCTGTTGAACAAGTCCGCCTCAGAGTCAGAGCCACCAGTTGCAGAGGGATTACAACTGACACTAGAAGCTAACAACGTTAGCATGTGACGCTGCTGCCAGTACTGTTATCTGGGCCCCTTCTTAGGCACGAACTGGGCCAGAACATGGAGGTGCACCCGCACACCCACCTCTCTCGCCGTCCTTGTGAGGACCTCTCCTGCCCATTGCCCTTTCCCCAGCCTCAGACTGAGACCTAGTTAGAATCACCCTCAGATTGAGACTTGTGGGGTCCAGCCAAAGGAGGTGTTTTGCCCAAAGTCAGACCTCACTCGGATAGATCTGCTTAAGCGCACACACACACGGCCTGTATCCAAATGTGTGCAGCTGGCTCACACGTTTGGGGGTCATTGCTGTTGCCATGGCAACACTTGGAAACCTGTGAAAATGCCTCTTGTCTGCCGGGCTGAGCTGAGCCTGGTCCTGTCGCCACACTGACTGAAGCGGAGATACGCTGGTGCCCCAGCGACGGAGGCCGTTTGAGGGATCCACAGCCATGGAGCCGTCCTGCTGCTCTGAGCTGCTCGGACGGTGGTCAGTCACATGACCGGCGCTGGACAGATGCGGGTCTGATGGGCAGCTGTGAGAGAGGTGACACCTGCGAGCGCTCCAGAACCCAGTCAGTGGACGCAACCGTAAAAGGCTCGACGTCAGACGGGTGCAGCTGCTTTTATTTACTGGAATCCATTTGAGGCGAGGAGTATTTATATCGCCGCCGCCGCTGCTGCTGGGTTGCTCAGAGTCGGACCTTAAATCACGGAGATGCTTCAGCCGGGACAAGGTTTTCATCATGGACCAGTCTGAGCCCAGAAAAATGTGCTGACGCGGCATTACCGCCGAGAAGTGCTGCTCCAGGTCTCAGGACACCCGAGTCCTTGGTCACATCTGCCCCCTGTCCAGGTCAAACCCATGTCCAGCGGTCTAGAGCGAGAGCATGGAGGCTGGACAGAAGAGGAGGAGGAGGAAAGGAAGCAGATGAAGAAGGGCCGCAGCCTCAGGAGAGTGGAGGCCACTGCCGTGAGTCTCAGGAGTCAGAGTCAGAAGACCGTTACGGGGGAGGGAGTGATGCAGTGCTCCGGCGGGTGATGAAGACGCTGGTGAGTCAGGCCGCCTTCGCGGCAGAGAGGAAGCGACATGGCAGCGGCTCAGTGACATGAGGCAGAGCAAACATTTCATCTTCTCATATTTGATCTTCTCTGATGACAGCTATTGCTTATCTGGACTCTTATTGAAGACGCGTGGCAGAGCTGTGATTTGCAACTCAGAACTTCCTGCATCCTCCTGGTTTCAGGCCTGGACTCGGTCCGTCCTCCTCCCATCACCTGGACAGCAACCACAGGTGTCCCACAGGGCTCCGTCCCAGGCCCCTCTCTTCATCATCTGCACTCTTCTCCCTTCCTTCACTCACCTCTCCTCTTCCACTCCTCCCCCTCTCCTCTCTCACCTCTCCTCCTCCTCTCTTCTAAACTCATTCGTCTCCTTCTCCACTCCTCCTCCTCTCCTCTCTCACCTCTCCTCCTCCTCTCCTCTCCACTCCTCCTCACTCCTCCTCCTCTCCTCTTCCTCTCCTCTCTCACCTCTCCTCCTCTTCTCCTCTTCCTCTCCTCTCCTCTTCCTCTCCTCTCTCACCTCTCCTCCTCCTCTCCTCCGCCTCTCTTCTCTCACCTCTTCTCTCACCTCTCCTCCTCCTCTCCTCTCCTCCTCCTCTCCTCTCCTCTCTCACCTCTCCTCTGCCTCTTCTCTTCCTCTCCTCTCCTCTCCTCTCTCACCTCTCCTCCTCTTCTCCTCTTCCTCTCCTCTCTCACCTCTCCTCTGCCTCTTCTCTTCCTCTCCTCTCCTCTCCTCTCTCACCTCTCCTCCTCTTCTCCTCCTCCTCTCCTCTCCTCTTCCTCTCCTCTCTCACCTCTCCTCCTCCTCTTCTCTCCTCTTCTCTTCTTCTCCTCCTCTCCTCCTCTCCTCTCCTCCTCCTCTCCTCTTCCTCTCCTCTGCCTCTCCTCCTCCTCCTCCTCCTCTCTCTCACCTCTCCTCCTCCTCTCCTCTCTCACCTCTCCTCTTCCTCTCCTCTGCCTCTCCTCCTCCTCTTCTCTCCTCTCTCACCTCTCCTCCTCCTCTCCTCTCCTCCTCCTCTCCTCTCCTCTGCCTCTCCTCCTCCTCTCCTCTCCTCTCCTCTTCCTCTCCTCTCTCACCTCTCCTCCTCCTCTTCTCTCCTCTTCTCTTCTTCTCCTCCTCTCCTCCTCTCCTCTCCTCCTCCTCTCCTCTTCCTCTCCTCTGCCTCTCCTCCTCCTCCTCCTCTCTCTCACCTCTCCTCCTCCTCTCCTCTCTCACCTCTCCTCCTCCTCTCCTCTGCCTCTCCTCCTCCTCTCCTCTCCTCTCCTCTCTCACCTCTCCTCCTCCTCTCCTCTCCTCTCTCACCTCTCCTCCTCCTCTCCTCTCCTCTCCTCTCCTCTCTCACCTCTCCTCCTCCTCTCCTCTCCTCCTCCTCTCCTCTCCTCTCTCACCTCTCCTCTTCCTCTCCTCTGCCTCTCCTCCTCCTCCTCCTCTCTCTCACCTCTCCTCCTCCTCTCCTCTCTCACCTCTCCTCCTCCTCTCCTCCGCCTCTCTTCTCTCACCTCTTCTCTCACCTCTCCTCTCCTCTCCTCTCTCACCTCTCCTCCTCCTCTCCTCTCCTCTTCTCTCTCACCTCTCCTCTTCCTCTCCTCCTCCTCTCCTCTCTCACCTCTCCTCCTCCTCCTCTCCTCTCTCACCTCTCCTCCTCCTCTCCTCTCCTCTCTCACCTCTCCTCTTCCTCTCCTCCTCCTCTCCTCTCTCACCTCTCCTCCTCTCCTCTCCTCCTCTCCTTTCCTCTCCTCTTCCTCTCCTCCTCCTCTCCTCTCTCACCTCTCCTCCTCTCCTCTCCTCCTCTCCTCTCCTCTCTCACCTCTCCTCTTCCTCTCCTCTCCTCCTCCTCCTCTCCTCTCTCACCTCTCCTCTTCCTCTCCTCTCTCACCTCTCCTCCTCCTCTCCTCTCCTCTCCTCTTCCTCCTCTTCCTCTCCTCTCTCACCTCTCCTCCTCCTCTCCTCTCCTCCTCCTCTCCTCTCCTCTCCTCTCTCACCTCTCCTCCTCCTCTCCTCTCTCACCTCTCCTCTTCCTCTCCTCTCCTCCTCCTCCTCTCCTCTCTCACCTCTCCTCCTCCTCTCCTCTCTCACCTCTCCTCCTCCTCTCCTCTCCTCCTCCTCTCTCACCTCTCCTCCTCCTCTCCTCTCGGTGACCTGATCTTCAGAGGACCCTCCTCCAGGTGCTTGAGTTGTGACTTCCCCGACACGCCGCCGTCCTCATGCCTCCTCAGTGACCAGACTGTCTGAGTGCACGGTGGTGAGAGGAAGGAGGAAGCCGTCTCCAGCTTCCCCATAGCTGCTGCGCTGCTCTGGTTTCCAGCGCAT
Organism: Synchiropus splendidus; assembly: GCF_027744825.2. Taxonomy (NCBI): domain Eukaryota; kingdom Metazoa; phylum Chordata; class Actinopteri; order Syngnathiformes; family Callionymidae; genus Synchiropus; species Synchiropus splendidus. Next base: position 70,819,125 of record NC_071334.1, on the reverse strand, counting down.
CAATCCTCGTCACGTCCTGATGACTTCTTCATTAACTTCTCTAAAACACCCATCATGATGATGAGACCGTGAGGAGCATGTTTGCAGATGCACTCGGCTGCGGCGGCGGCGAGTTACAGCCCCGATTCATCAACGTTAGCCACGCTGGAGCCCGTCCCAGAAGCCAGCGGAGGGGAGGGAACCGGAGCTCTTAGCAGCCGATGTTAGGATCAGAGCCTCTGAACTGGACCTCACTGGCTCATCTGCAGCAGCTGGCTGCCTGAGTCCAACCAGAGACGCGGCGAAGAGGACAGGTGGGACTCGGACTGACTTGTACATGTCTGACTCAAACCTTTCGGAGTGGCTGGCTCACATCCCAGTGAGTGCCTCAAGTGACTTGAGTGACTCAACTCCCAGGCAGAGCGTTAACTGGACTCGTGGCACTTTGAATCCCACATATCCGAGTGAGACCTGGGGAGAGGTCGTCCTGTGGCTGACCCCTCGTCCGACCCGGTGCCTGTCATGTTGGAGCCGTGAACACGCTCTCGCCAGCGGAGAGATTCATGGAACTGGGAATCCAACAAATCCAGATGAGTCCCACACTTTTATCTGATGGAGCAACTCTGTGCCAGTGGGGAAGTTCCTATTTCCTGTTTGAGCTGCGAGTCCCACACGTCCCGGTGACTCTGTGACTCAGAAACTGGTTTCACAAAAATGATTCCTTCAGTTTGGCACACTGGACTCACCTTTTCAAGGCTGGGTCAGAACAGAGTCCAGGAGAGTTCAGCGAGTGGGACTCACTTGGAGACGCCTGGACTCGGAAGGTTTCGGGAGCAAACCTCCTTCTTCAGGAAGCGGTTCTGACGACAGTGACTGACGCAAAGGGCTGAACAGGTGGTGGGGGGGGGTTCCCGTCGGGACACGGCTCCCGGCGCCACCTGATGGCCACTTTCACGCCCGGCAAGCTTTCAGAGTCCCGCCGGCGTGCTCCTCACACAAGACTGGGCCGCAGGCTGAGGACGTCTCCTGTTGAGAGAGTGATTTTCCCACACGGCGGCTCCTGCTGCGCTGTGGAACGCCGCTCCTGGCCCGGAGAGTCCGGCCCTTTATCGCAGCGATATCTGCGACAATCCGACACAGAATCAATCATGGCACAGTTAGCGAGGTAATAGGTTAGCAAACATGCTTCCTGGCGGCGCTCCTTGTCATTCCAGGCGGCGCTGCCCCCAGGAGGCCGCCGAGCCAGATGGAATTGAGGTGTTGTCACCGCCGACTGAACAGCTAATGAATGACTCCGGGACAAACGGGCGGGGGGAGGGGTGTGGGCAGAGGGCTGACGCCGCCTCACCCGCGCTGAAGACACCGCCGTCCTTCTCACGGCTCCTCAGTGGAGCTTGTGTCGACACAGAGAGAAGAATCACAGAGCTTTTGCCAGGGTTTCGAATCCGCTGTGAAAATGACTGCAGCTTCCAGAGCAGTGTGTTTCAGTCAAAGTCCTGCAGAACATCCCTTTTCATTTGTGGGGAATGATGGCGACTGAGACTCGGCTGTTTTGGCTATTTGCAGGAACAAATCACAGAAAATGTATTTGTTTGAAGGTGTTTCCAGAGAGGGTTGGGCAACATGGCAGAAACACGCCAGGATTTATTGATTTATCGGAGATAACTTTCCATTTTATTTTATTGTTTTTGTGTCATTTATTTATTTCAATTTGTTATTTTTGGGAATTTCCAGATGAATATTTGACATTCTTTGCTTCATAACAACCATGAGTCTTTCTCTTTTCACATGTTGCAGCGTGTTTATTTGGTTCCGCATTGAGTTTAAGTTTTGAAGGGACCGGTCACGTTAGCCACTAGCTCTGTTACTCCTGTTAGCTCCGTTCGCTCCGTGGTGCCGTAGGTCCGACCAGGATGACTCCATGGTTCTGTGGTGAAGGTGTGTGGTCAAGTTGGAGGCGCATCAGGTTTGAAAACCACAGGAAGCTGTGTGGCTTCTTCTACGGAGGGGTCAGCGCCGCAGCATAGATCTATAGTGTATAGAGCCAATCTGTGTGATCTGCTCACGTTGGTCGATCCTCAACAGGTTCTGATGGTTCATGATCGCCCGCCTCCATCTCCGGACACATGAGGTGACACACTCTCACCGTGCTCCAGCGGCTGAAAAATGCAGTGATTCTGAACCACAGGGCCGGATGCTCTAATGCAGGGGTGTCGAACTGACCCGCTAAAGGGCCGCAGTGGCTGCAGGTTTTTGTTCCAGCCCTGAAAGCACAAACGTGTGAACCAATCAGGCGTCAGCTGAGACCAACAGCACCAGACCGACCATCCACTGATGCCAGTCTTCAGACACCTGACTGGTGAGTAGGTCTCCTCTTGGTTGCCAGCCAGCACTCTGCGGCCCTGTGAGGACCGGCTCGACGCCTGTGCTCTAATACATGAGCCACATGTGGTGGCAGTAGTGTGTCATCATATTGACTTGTTTTATGATATTGTGAATTTCCTCAACAGTTTGCATCAGGTGTGTTTTTCCTTCTTTGTTCCTTGAGTAAATTTCACCTGCTTCTGCTGCTGGTTGGACTGTTCCACGACAGATGGACATCTTGGCGCTGATCACATGGTTTCATGTCATTTCACTGGGTTTTGCTTTGTTGACCAGAGTATGGTTATTGAACACGAATGAGATCACGAGTCACTTCTGTTGAATGTGTCCCCCCCGGGTCCACCTGTTCGACGCACTGAGGCCGGCGGCCCCGCTCAGCAGAGGGCGTCGCCTGAGGTCTGTGCCGACTCCGTCCTGGCCTCCCGCAGCACTCATGGCCCTCGTCATTTCCGGAGACAGCTGAGCGACCTGAGTGTGTCGTTTCAGCGCGGTTTGAAGAGTCTGATGGGCCCGATAATGGCAGAGCATCTCGCTGGCGCAGCAGGTGGTGGCGAGGCCGCTGGATGTCTCCAGAGTGGAAAGAGAAGTGGCCTTTAATGCGGAGAACTGCGGCGCCTCGCTGGTTCCGATCCAGCCCTGGGGGTGAAGCGTGAGTTCCTGTGGGGAGGGACGACCCTGATGGGCAACAGGAGGCCACGATGTCGCGACCTATTCCACGTGTTGGACGCGCTACACCAGGGCTCACCAACATGGGGCTCAAAACACTACGAATAAGAAAAAGTTTCATGTAACAACCATCTTATTATTATGTGCGATTCCTTCCTCGTGACTCGTGGCTGCGGCATCATTGAGCGCCTGGACCCAGTGACACACTGTGTTGACACTGGCATCATCAACACTGGATGGTTCCTCTCAAATACTCGTCTCATGGAGTTTTCACCATCATGAGGGCCCCGCGACACCGATGCGCCCGCACACGCGCCCAGCTCACAGAGCGATCCCGCTTGAAGACAGTCGCGTGATGTCCACCAGCATCCTCCGTCACGTGGTCTTCACTGAGATGTTCACAGGTGTTGACATGATCTACAGATGTGGAATAACACAATATGAATGCAGAGACTTCAGTGATGTTGTTGCAGACGCCAGGTCATCAAGTCAGTGTCAGCTCAGTCTGTCGAGTCGGTTACTGTCCAGCAGGTGGCAGTGTTCACTCTCAACACAGTGTGTGACTTGGTGCCCTCGTGTCCCTCTGACCTGGACCTGACATTGACTCCCTCAGAGGAAACGGAGGTTCTCATCCAGTCCAAGTCCTGAGTCCCACGCCGCGTCCTCATGTGAGTGTGTTTCTCTCTTCTTCCATCCCGACCCCCTGTTTTCATCCCTCACAGTGACTTTAATTCCCTCCATGTTTGCGTGAAAACTGAGGCGAGCAGATGCTGCTGCGACCACTTTTACAAGCAAGTGATAATTTAGCACCTCAACATCGTGGGCATCTGCTGAGCAATAACTATGAACAGCTCCAATTTGCTCAGCGCGTTCATGAAAACTGGCCATCTGCACTTGGATACCTTTATCAGGCCCAGATTTCTGCGTGGTGGGAGTCAGATGCCCAACATCGCCCGGCCGTCCCTCTGGAGCTGAGGGCCGCGCAGCGCCACCCAGCTGCAGAGTCGGGAATGAAGACGCTGGGTCGGTGGATGGAGGCCGGAACAAACAGCCATGTTCAGCCTCTTTTCAGGGGCGCGGCTAATACTCTGTATCCACCAGGGGGCGCCTGATGAAGTCATCAGGTCGGAATGATCTACTCGGACTTGGTGGAAAGAGAGTTCGCTCCATGCTACGCGGCTCATGTGCCGACGTCTCCATCAAAGAGGCTGTGACTCGTGAGTCCCCGGACATCAGGACAGCGGCCTCCAGTGTGTCACCCTGCCTGCTCCCTCACCTCCACATCTAGATCACCTTCACCTTCACCTGGCCAGCAGCTGCTCCCCTCCCCTTCTTTTCATGAGCAGGACTCCCCGTTCTCCAGGGTCCCTGACTCCCTCCTCTTGGAATGAAGGCTCCATGTTATTGGCTGCCTGACTCTTAGGATCCATGGGGTCATGGACCCCCCATCACCTCCTGATGTCAGCTGTGCAGGCTAGTTAGACTAGACTAGAGTAGACTAGAGTAGACTAGACTAGACTGGACAGGCCCTGGTCTGGAGTCTGGTCTAGAGCATGAGGCACGGCTGAAGCTTAGAAAGGCTTCTGTCTCAGGAGGTTTCTCCAGGGCTGCCAACTCTCACACAGTTGACCTGAGACTCACCAGAGGGAGGCTTCCCTCGAGCCACGCCAGGCTCGCACCTTTGCCCCAGGCCACTAGATGTCAGCAGCTCTGAAGTGTGGATTTGGGAACTAAACTTCCTCTGTGCCAGCCAGTTCTCTTCCCGAACCCCTTCAGTTCTCCCTGCCACTGGGACGCCAAACTTTTGACCTCCAGGTGTCACCCCGCTGAGGTGTTCCAGGGAGCCCAGGTGTTTCTGCCGACACTGCTGCCCCCGCGACCCGACCCAGGAACACGAGAGCATCTGTCCCGTCTCAGTAGCCCTGGACCCTGAAGACCCTGTCAGGTGAACATCTGCCCGGCGTCTGGTGGCAGGTGGCGCCATCGATCGATGAGCCGTCAGGAGGCTGTCAATACTGGAGCTTCGGCACCTGTGTTTGACTGTCGTGTCGGCAGCCAGAAGCTTCTCCTCCCCAACATCCAGCTTCCCTTTGACGACGGCCATCAATAATGGATGGACTGTTGCTTCTGGTGTCATCCATCTTGCCGGCAGAAATGAAAGAGGCAGGGCGCCTCACGCCGGCCTTATTTACACAGAGAAAGAGAAGGTGGGCGGAGAAAACCCTGCGCTTCTGTCTCAGCGTCCCAGAGATGCGCAGCGCCGCAGTGACTTTTGGGTGACCGCACTTCACTTTCCCGGAGATCAGGTGACGTTTTGGATGTTGTACTCAGTCGTTCTGATATCACAGCACACACACACTCCTCTCTCTCTCCTTGTGAGGACCTCTCCTGGCCATCACCCTTTCCACAGGCCAAATCCGGCCTGAAAACTCAGAGTCCACGGCCCAGACTCAAGCATGTGTACGCTGAAGTGGCGTTCCCCGCAGTGACGAGCACGCAGGCCTGAAAGAAACGGGACACTTGCACTGGAACGAGCCAAGCTTGCTGCTGCCGTTGGAAGGGAACCGAGTGGAATCCAGAGAATGAATGTGAGTCTCAGCTCTGAGGACAGAGAGGCGGAGCGAGAGGTGCTCCATGTGGAAATGGACTCAGGTGTCCGGAGAGGGGCCTGGACTGAGCTTGAGGTGGCGACTCCCAGTTCGTATGTAGAAGCCCAGTTCAGGCTGCTTGACGGTGTGAACTTTATGGTGCTTCCGGACGACACTTTGCACCGTTGCTACTGGCACCTGGAATGTCCTGACTGAGCTCTTTGGTCTTTGCCATGGCAAGTCTTGCGTTGACTTGAAAATGACTGAGATGTCAACTTTAATAGTCAGAAAACTGGGTACAGAACAAAGCGCGAACTCAGACGACAGTTTGTCCTCTCTGCATATCCTGTGACTATCCTGTGGTCTTAGTATCACTGGGCCGTGAATCGTTTTGGACACGGTGGCTTTGTTGCTGAAGCATAATTGAAGACCTTGCCCAGTGTCACCTCACATGACATGACTGGCCATGGTTCCAGACTTGTCCACATGTATTATTTATGTCAAATCTAAGGTGAAATACTGATGCGTAACTGAAAAAAGTCAAGGAATACTTTGTTTTTGACAGAGGTATGAATTATTTTGGGGTTAAGTGTGTGTATATATATATATATATAATTGAAGGGACCAGTTTCCTCTCCAGACAGCAGGGAACCTCTGTCAGTGCAGGAGCTCCTGCTCCACTGATCCCACTGATGCAGCTGACACCTGGCAGCCAGGATGAGAACAAATATTGACACAAATATCACGGCATATCCAGCGGCCGGAGCCGGAGGTGGTGCGCAGGCCCTGAGCTCTGACTCAGCCCTTCATCACCGCAGGTTTACAGGAGCGAGGCAGCGCCGACTTCATCCGGGAGCCAATCGGCTGCAGGCATTGATTATGTGAGCGAAGGGAAGAGCACTCAGCGGTGTCCTGTTTAATTCATGATGGAGGATGGAGACAGGCTGTTAGCGCCATCGTGTCAGTCAAACAGGCGCAGCGGAGGGTGGCGACACCAGCTGTGGAAGTCAGACGTGAGAGCCAAGGCAGCCGACGACACCACCCTCCAAATCTGCCTGGGATGAGTGGCTCCCCTCCGAGTCCCTCCCTGATGACTGAGCTTCTCTGTGGATCACTCCGCAGCAGGAGGAGCCCAGGGTCAGTGGGTCAGCCTCTGTCTTCTGACTCAGCTCTGGTGACTGAAGATGACCCTCAGTCCAGTCCGGGGCCACGAAGAGGGACCTGGGCCTGGCTCCGGTGTTGGCAGGGGTCTGGGGAGAGCCGAGTCTGGGGCCCCTGCACGCCACCTTGGGACGGGCTGAGGGGTGAACGTCTGAACTAGCGGTGAGAATCGCTTACTGTTTCACCATTGGATTCCCAGTTTTGGGGCCACAGTTGGATTTAAAATGGCTTCAAAATGATTTTAGTGATCATGTGATCCGTTGCAGACATCACAGTTTGACTTTCATCAGGTTTCTAACATGTATTTCTGCTGCAGATGGAATTGTTGCAAATGACGCTGTCATGTATATTGGAATTTCATGGAGTCAGTAAGGTAGGACAAATGTGGTGAATTCATTCAGTAAAAGCTTCAAAACAGCGAGTTGCCAAACGGTTCTGAATGGTTACAAATGAGAATCGGGGTGTTCATGTGAGTGGATCGTGTCGACACGTCCTGGAGTCTGAAGCGAAGGCTTCCGTGCTGAGCCGAGGTCATCAGGACCAGGACTCCGCCCCCCGCCTCGCCGCCCCCCGCCCTGCCCCTGATGATCACAGAGACAGGGGCTCACTCAGGAAAGGGAGGTTTGTGCCTGGACTATAAAGTGAATTGACAGGGCCGACGCGCTGATGGAGCCACGTGCTGCTTGCGTCCACATTCCTCTCCATCTGCCGCCGCCCCCCCACTCGTTTATCCCTGCGACGCGGCGAACAGAAGGAGCAGCCCTTCGGGAAGGCCGCTCTCTAAGCAGAGCAAACACAGTGATTCCACACTGGATCCCAGCCTGAATTCCAGACGCTCTTCAGACAAGTGACCTATTGACTCAAGTGACCCCCCATCACTTCTCAGCCCATTTGGGAGCATGTGATTGATCTCCAGCCAATCGTAGGCATCAATAAACACTTGACCTCTGGAGCGCTGCTGAGATGCACGCTCAAATTTCAATCACGCTCCGCGGCGCCCCCTCATGCTCCTAGGATCGATCGCTATCCGTGTAACTCGGAGGGAGGCAGTGGCAGAACAGGCAGTGAGGGAAACGACACGTGCAGTTGAGGTGCGGTGAAGACAACGTGGCCCCATCTCCAACCCGACCCAGGTCTGCCCCGGGCCTCCTCCCAGGTGAAGCAGGGCTGCCAGCTCCAACACCATCGGCCTGAGACGTCCAGACCAGAGGTCAGACGGCGAGAATCCAGTCCGAGTCATGCCTCGTCCCTTGATCATTTCTGAAGTTCTTTGCCCAACACGCTCCTCTTCTGAAGGTCCCCACCTCAGCTGTCCTCTCCTGCTTCTCTCTCAGAGAAACTCTTGTTCTGTGGGTCGCTCCAAAGCTGGTGACCACAGGTCTTCTGGCTCAGCTCTTCCTTCAGCTCAGCTCCTTCAGTAGCAGATCAACATGGTCCCAAACTTGTGTTTCCTCTGGAGCTGCTCCATGATCCACAGAGACTCATCCGTTCACTCACTCACCAGGAACCGTGAGATTCGACCTTGCCACTTGCAGAAAACCCTGTGAAAGTCCTGTCACCAGTGTCCAGGCCCACGTCGCCCCCTGCAGGATTTCAGCCCTTTTCCTTTGATAGTTGCAGCCAGACAGTCTTATTATTTTCAATTTGCTGAAGGTCACGGTCATTCATGGTTCTGGAAGAACATGACGGGACATAAGGACGTTTACAAATGAGCTTGTCAAAAACGAGTGTCAGTTTGTAGCCTTACAAAAGCTCCATATTTGATCCAAGGATGCTGTATTTGCCTCATACATGAATCGCTGTCCGTGTTAGGTTGAGAAGTACGGTTAAACAAGTCCATCTTTTTCATGGTGCTGCTCTGTGGGTAGTTTCCGGGCTGTTTTGTTCATGAGGGCGGAGCCTGACGGAGGTTTGGATGTGGGCGGAGTCTGAGAGGTAAAGGTGTGTGTGTGACGTGTTCCACAGGGTGGTGAGGGATGTAGAGGCCCAGAAGCAGCCAGATTCAGAGTCCTTCTCGTCCAATAACAATTCAGAATGTCTGTATCAAAGAACTGGATCCATGCTGACCAAGTCGACCTTGGTGGGACCACTGAAGCCCCTGGATGAGGTTGAGGTGTGGCCTTCCATGACGGCTCTGTTTCCTAAAGGCAACCATCTTTCCCACAGGACCAAAGAAAACGTCCCCTGCGGCGTGTTGTTGTGCCACCATCTGGCTGTCAACGCATTCGTCCTCAGACAGAGAACGAAACCTTTTTCCTTCGTCTTCCGTGGCTTCTGGTCTCTAAAGTTCTGGGAGGAAAACCATGCTGTCCAAGTTTGACAGGAGAACTTGACCTGTCACAGTTCTCAGCGCTGGATGGATGAACGTCTTGTCTTCTCTTGTCATATGTTGTTGTTTGGATTTATCGATCTGTGCGTGTTGAAGCGGCACAGCGCTTGTGTACAACACCGTGTGGCGTGCGTGCGTGCGTGCGTGTTATCCTTGTTGTCTTAACTGTAAAACAGTGGGAAAGGTCTTGGCTCCACAGTGCAGCGGCTGTGTTCGATGGAAAACACATTTCAGCGTTTCATTGGGACGTAAACTCGATTGTGGCCTGGTCCATGAGGCTCATTTTTCAGGGGGAAGCGATGGTCCTTCCGTCATGAAAGCGATGACAGAGCCCTCATCAGAAGGTCAATCCGCTTCACCTGCGCCACTTTCTGCGTCAGATCATTGGACGGTGACGTTCGACACGCTGTGTCGTGAGCGGGTTCGCCGCGAGACGAGCGACAACCCGAACTGCTTCAAGTGTCGCTCCGGTTGGTGTCGGCTCTGCCTCAGACGCGAGACGCCACACCTCCTCCGGTCCGGAGCGCGAGCGCAGACGCGGCGCTGCAGTGGAGCTGAGCGGCCGCGGCGGAGGAGCAGCAGCTGACCGCACGGAACCTCCGCCGCTCTGGACCAGTGGACGGAACCGCGAGGCCGGAGCATGCTTCCGCTTGTTTGGCCACCCGAGGAGGCGCCCGCTCCTCGCTCCGTGGCGCGGACTTGAGCGGATTTTCTTCCCGGAGACACCGGCGATTCTCTGGGATCCGAGACAGGAAACCCGAGTGGAGCGCGCCTGCTTCGGTGAGTGCCTGCGGCTGGACCCCGCTTCTCTGGGGATTTCACTCCTCAATTAGAACCCTCTCGGAACCGGCCAAGTTGCTCCTCCATCCGCGGCGTTGACACCGGCAACTTTTGCTTCACACTTGGCGCCAAAGAGAGCCGGGTCTCGTGTCGCTGGTTCCGACGTGAGGCGGGAAACAGGCGCAGCGCTCGAGCCGGGATCGCGCTCTCTGTGACGCTCGCGTGGCAGAAGTCGGTTGCTGCTCCAGATATTCTGTCGCGCCACGCCGTCCCGGTCGGTTCGGGCGCCGCTTGTTGCCGTTTGACGGGAACACTGGGGTCCAATGGGCCGTGTTTGGTGCTCTCGCAGTTCAGGTCCGGGACGGTCGGTTGGTGACCGAGGTTCCCCGCAGCGTCTTGTTGCTGTTCTCCCGGACAGCCGCTGGAGTTGGTTCCGCCTCCGGTGTTCCGCCTCTGAGCACCGGGCGTCGGTCCCGTTTCCTCTCTTCCCTTTTGGAGCAGGTGTTTCTACCTTTTCACGCGCACGCAGCCAAACATCAAAGCAAAAACGAAACCTATTTAAAGTGTAATGGTGTAAGTGTCATATCGTTTTTCAGTTAATGAATACAACTGAATGTGAGCTGAAGACCGACAGTTTTACAATGTTTTTTTATTTTATTTTTTATTTTCATAACGGTGAAGTGGTAAGTGAGTGGAACATAAGCGAGTGAAATGTGACTCTCCCGTGCGCCCGCTCCACAGCAGCATCCTGCACCTCCTGTGACGGGACCTGCCCAGACCTTGGACTACCAACTGCTCAGGAGAGGTCTGGACCGGTCCAGCTTGTCTGTCACGGTCAGCCAACTCTGTTAAGGTGACTGGAACCTCAACACTTGCCATCATGCTCGATCCGAATCGTGGCTCCATCTCCACAGCGAGCGGCTGGGCATGTAGGATGGCAGGGGAAGGCAGCGCCTGCCCCACTCCTGATTGGCTAGAATGCCTTCCCTTCCTGAACCAACTTCAACTCAGCTCGTGACCGTAGCCTCAGACGCGGCTATTTTTAAAAACAGAGAAATGCCCTTTTGTTTATACACGAAAGGAGAGTTGGTGCTTTCAGAAAAACCCCTGCCAAAGTGGGGCTCTTGAAAAGCCCCAGTCGCACAGCTTTCTGAGTCACTTGTGTCAGCACGGTGAGCAGAACCTTCTGGGGCCCTGGGTGCCGGCGCCACTCGCCGCTGTGCGAGGCTGGATTGTGGTGCGGCCTGGGACCGCGTGACGCAGTGTTGTGTGCTCGCAGGGTGTTCTCCCTCCGAGTGTCCTGCCACTTGTTTGGTTTCCACTCAGTCTCACACTCCATATTGACCAGACTGCAACACATTGGACGTGGATGAAAAGGACGACATCATTCTGTTTTTTCTCAGCAAAAAAAGAGTCTGATAATTAAATGAAAAACCTGTGAGTCAGCAGACTGCAATGGTGTAAAGATGCTGCTTCTAAAAAGGGAGGGCAGTTTTGGTTCTTGGACGGTGGATCTCTGAGGGCCTCGGCGGTGGAGGAACCAGCCTCTCATCATATTCATGTGGCCCAGTTGGCTCCGGACAGGACAGGATCAGCTCCTCTCTTGGTGTCAGAGGTGAAGAGCTGAGTCATCCACCCGGGCCTGGAAAAATCCCCCTCCAAAACAAGGTGCTTTCACCTTGAAATAAGAGAAAAACAATCCCAACTGAAGTGAATGTGTCTGGTATCAAGTGGGCGGAGACTGGCACTAAGGCCAGTAAACCAGGTGAGGGTCTGCACTTGACCTTTGACCCGGCGAGGTTAGCCCCGCCACAGTCGCGGCACGTCGTTTTCCCGGGCGCATGTCTCTTGGCGGCCGGCGGAGTCTCGCATCCTGGGCTTGGACGTGCGGTTCTGCCGGCGCTGGTCACAGCGGCTCCCACCACCTGCGGATCCACCGTTGCTCAGGGCTTTTTTCAGACTGCAGCAGTCGTCTGGAAGGCAGAGAGTATTTGATGAGGAGCGTCTGCTGTCCTCGTGTCGTCTTCATCATCATCTTCATCTTCAGGACACTGAAAAGCAGCTGCTATTTTTAGAAGGAATGGAGCGTGTGCTGCGCCCGCCTGCCTCATGGTCGACCTTCTGATCTCCATCCTCAACTCTCGCACCACACTTCCTGCTCTGACTCCTGCTGAGAGCAGGACTCAAACCCGGCGCCGTCAGTTCTGTCGCCCGCTTTTCACTTTAGTCTTGGTCTTCATCTTTTGACTCATAACGAATGCTTCAACCATAAATGTGCAGGTTGCTGGACACTTCAGTGTCCAGGTGGAATGAATGAATGGAAGTCAAATCCCTCGGTTTGGAGAGAGAGTCCATCCATCGCTGCATGAGTCTGTCATTCCCACCATGAGCCAGTGTTGCTCTAACTTTGCTCTAACCCAGTGGGACGGTGTTTAGGTGGTCACACACACCTGTCCTTGTGAGGACCTCTCCTGGCCATCACCCTTCCTCCAGCCATTCAAATCTAACCATCCAAAACACATGGTTCTCCTGAACCAGACTGGAACACGGTTAGTTTTAACCCGCAAGCTGAGGCTTGGAAGTGCGGTGACACCTAGTGGTCGTTGGTAGATGAGCGCTCAGTGCTGAGCTGCGATGGCAGAGGTGTTGCTCCTCAGAGTTTGGCATCATTTCAGTCACGGTGGTGCACAATAGGGACGAGCGATAACTTATGGTCCACCATATCCCGCCAAACGCAGTCTCCAAGGCGACCTTCACACGTGAACATGAGGAGAGGGTGACGGCGCTCTCCAGCTCCGCGGCGTGTGACAGCTGTGGAGAGTGTGGTGGACTGTGGTTCACCGTGGTCGTTTGAAAGTGATGTTGAATCCAGGGAACCTTGGATCATGACACTGGTGGACTCTGACTCTCTGGATCCCTGTTTCTTTGATGAGATGGAGTGGTCCTCACAGGTTCTCTGAGGCGCTCCTCTGCCTTGGTAATGTTTCTTCAGCAGCATCTAGGAACTGTGTCCAGACTGCTCCATAGTTCAACTGTTCAGAGACATGAGACACAGCAGACAGACAGACAGACAGAGGGCTCCATTGAAGCCCTAAATAAAGCTGGCAGAGCAGCCTGTCAGACACCAGCGGCTTCTACCAGAGACCTGAAACATTGAGTTTCTCGTCTCTGCACTGAGTTCATTGGGCTATTGAGACATCGATAACAAGTGTCTGGGCCCGGACGAGGCTGGCCGAGGCCTGGCTGGTCGCTCGGCCGCTGGATCACCAGCCTCGTGTCTTTCTTCAGAAGCAGCCGACTGTACGCGGCGTAATTGCGTCGTGATCAATTCCCCTCCGACGCTGCGCCTTGATTGGAGCGGCGTGATTTATTTTTATTGGTCATCTCTGTGGATGTGCTCGGAGGTGATATTGAGCAGCTGAGATTGGAGCCCAGGAAGGCGTCGTAAATCTTTGCCTCCAGCTGTGAGCTTTGTTGTTATTCCTTGGGAAAGTGGGGAGATTGTAAATGACAGTTTAATGCTAACAGTGTTTCACAGGAAGCGTTTACTGTCGCACCAGCTGCGGTTAGCGCCTGACGTTTGCAGGAACCCTGCTGTGAAAGTGACGCTCTGTTGCTTTACAGACACGTGAACATCACCAGCTGAAACAAGGTTGATTCTTCCATGACTCCTTCCTCCGCTGCAGCTCTGTTGTGTTCAGGGCTTTCTTTCCATTCATGAATAACGCCCAATAATTTCACATTACAAATAGACAAAACATTGAACATGGATCCAAAGGACGAAATAATTCTCTTTTTACGCAAAAACAGAATTATCAGCAAACAATCTGCTAAATAAATCAAAAACCTACAAGTCCGCTGACTGTAATGATGTGAAAATCCTTTTCAAATATTAGATTGTGTAGCAGGAAACTACTTCTAAAAACAGAGGGCAACAGATCAAGAACCAAACCTGATATTTAAAAAACCACCAGGACACATTTCCTGGAAGCTACTGATGAAGGATTAGACAGCAAATACATGATTAAACATTCATATTGCATTCTCAAAATTATTATGTCGGCTGTCAGTCAGTATTTTTTTCTGGTGTAATGAAATGTTATTCACAATTCTCTTTCTTAAAATCGTCATAAAAAAATGGACCTCATTGCTGATTTCACAAAGATATCGACGGTGAGAATTGTTTGACGGTCCCTAACTGAAGCCGCGCTGTAGTGCTAGCGGTGCCTGTGAGACTGTTGCGACTAGCGCGCTGTATCTGGGGACGCAGCAGAGGGCGACACCGGCGTGGTGGACCTTCGATGATCCGTCGAACTTCATTCGGGCCGTGAGAGGAGGAGCAGCGGCTCACAGTCCGGTGTGTTTGCCATTTTATTTTCAATTCAGAGTGGATATTTTTGTGCGCGGAGAGTGTGGCGGCAGCAGCGCGCAGCTTCGAAGGACCGGTCCCTTCAAGGGTCCGTGGTTCCCAGTCAGTCGGATCTGATTCTGGCTCACGCCGACGGACCACAATTGACAGTGTACATGAACTGAACTTGATGGACGCCATGACAGGGGATTGACCCGGGGGCGAGGGGGTACCGGGTGGGAGCTTGGAGGGGGTCCGAGCTGAGACAAGGGGAGCCCAGAGAGCCATGCTTTCCCTGCTGGTCTGACCATGCCGGAGCCAAAATGGACACTGGTGCTGGCACGTCAGAGGAGCGAGGCGAGAGCGCCGCATGCTAATGATGCACCACAGAACACGCTCGCCTTTTGAAGCCAAATGAATTGATTCAGCGCGAGCTCTGCCAGTGGCACTCATCCACACGTACTCCAGACGGTCCTTTAAAGAGAGGAGGAGGATGGTCTGGTTCATGTTGGAGGACGAGTCCGGCAGCTGGAATGTCATGAAGGATCGGCCGGGACAGTCTGAAAACACCGAGTCGTCCACGCTGTGTAACACCACCGTCATGGCCTTGAATCCAGATGAAAGTATCATTCATGAGGAGATAAAAATGCCAACATCACTGACGCTCCTTCCTCGATGTGGCCGGAACACGAGTGACTGAGGTGCGGGAGCCGGTGTCCATGGAGTCATGAGCTGCTGCTGCTGTGAGCGAGGGTTGAGGGTTTGAGTCCTGTGACTCTCCTCCGTCTGAGTGAAGGGAGGATCTGCGTGACTGCGTGCTTGTTTGGAACGGAGACCTGCCCCCACTGCGGCCCCTTTCTGCACCAGTCCGACACCCTGGTTTGGGCAACTGCTTGAAAACATCCAGACCTGGTATTGATGAGTCGCCTGAAATGGCACGTGACTTTATGGAGGGATTTTTCTGCCATCTGGATTTGAATAAAAAAAAAAAAGAAAACAATTGAATTTGAAAAAAAATATCAATAATAAAAAGTGACAATTAATTTATATTAATAATTCAAGTTAGTCATGTTTTTTTTCGGTTTCAAATTGTATTTGCAAATTCAAATTCATTCATTTTTTCAGATTTGAAACTTTTTTCTAGCGGGACAAATCTTTGTTTGCAGCTCAAAACTGATGGGACAGAAACGGCGTTGGGGGCGTGTCCTTGCTCTGTGGGCGGAGCCGACTCAAGACTGACTCATCCGATACAAACAACTGTGTACACATCCGCATTCAAGAAGCAGCTTTTTCAAAAGGCTTTTACTGTGAAACGACACATGAGCTTGAGTTCTAACTTCCTGGGTGCCTTCCACAGGTCCAATGAGTTGGATTGTCCAAAACAATACGGTGTATTTCCCTGTCTTTCACTTTGAAATCGGCTTCGCTTGGCATGACTGTAATACTCCTCAATAACAGAGCATCAAAACATCACATTTGGGAATGAAATTTTTCAAATTTGGATTTTTTTTTTCAAACTCATTGTTTTTTTTGTTTTTTTTTTGTCGATGGCAGAGAGATCCCTCCCTCTGACCTTGGTTTCATGGCAGGAACACGTCAACATGTCAGGAGGTCACTTACAGGTCACGGAAACCAAAAACGTCAATCACCTTTCTTCACTGACATGAAAATGAAGGTTTTTCACCCACCGTTAACTGAAGCGGCGTCGTCTGTTCCCAAAACAAATCCAGATCAACTCTGGTGAAACTGTCCTTGGTTTCTGTCTTTATTGAGGTGGAGGTGACTGAGGCTCTGTGGACCTGGGCTGGTGTCACTCGGGTTGTCGACCTGGCGACGCTGGTGTTTGGGCAAAAGCCTCATCTTCCCAAACGTCATGCTGTTTTCTTTTTGAGTTTTTATGGCTGTTCCGTGACCTATTTCCATCTACAAGAAACCAAACTGAAACAAAGCATTTTTCAAAACCTGAGACTGAATTTGAAAGACAAAAAGTCCCAAACTAAATAAAAACGAAACGATCGTAACTGCGCCACCATCAGGTGAGGCGAGGCCTGAGCCCTCATCTGTTGCCGGGACAGGAGCTGTCATGGAGAGCATGAGCGACACATTAAAGTTGCAGTGTGGGTTGGTGAACAGATTCCAGCCGGTGAATAATGGAGACGCCTGCTGTCAATAATTGATGCTGTGATGTGCTGACATGGACTCGCCACTGGTTTCCACATCAGATGGTACGAGCTCGAGGTCCCAGCAGCGCAGCCGGGGGCCAGTCTTGACGCTTCACTGCCGGCCCGACCACGCTGCGGCGCGTGAGAAGGTCCACAGATGCTCTGCTGGATCGCTCATCGCTGCGCTGGGAAACCTCCGAGTCGCCGGCGTGGTGAAGCAGTAGATCAGAGGGACAGCACATGTGCTCCGGTGTTTAGGAGACCAAGTCAGAGAGGCTGGATGGAGATGGTTTGGACATGTACAGAGGAGAGAGAGAGAGAGCCAGTACATTGGTAGATGAAGATGCTGAGATGTT
The DNA here is from genome assembly GCF_027744825.2 of Synchiropus splendidus. Lineage (NCBI taxonomy): Eukaryota > Metazoa > Chordata > Actinopteri > Syngnathiformes > Callionymidae > Synchiropus > Synchiropus splendidus. The sequence goes on along the minus strand of NC_071334.1, from coordinate 70,802,374 downwards.
GGAGCTGCCAGGCAGAAGGTGGAGAGGAAGGCCACAGAGGAGGTTGATGGAGGTGGTGAAGGAGGACATGAGGTTTGGAGGTTTGAGAGGAGAGGAAGCAGAGGACAGGGGGAGATGGAGGAGGAGGATCACCCCTGAAGGGAGAAGCCCAGAGAGAAGGAAGAAGAAAGGAAGAACAAAGAAAAAGACAAAGAACAAAAAAAGATGTTTTGACTTGGCCACCTTGAGCTCTGGCGAGACGGAACTGTGACTTATGTGGATGGAACAGATTGGAAAATGGCAGAGCTCCACCCTCCGGTGAGGGGCCTCTGGCTGGGAACAGGTTGCTTCATACCTGCCGTGTTGTTAAGGACTCCAGGGGGAGCTGTGCGGGACGGAGCGATGCATGTTGGGATTGGACTCTCTTCGTGTGCGTGCGTGCGTGCGTGCGTGTGTGTCAGAGCCTCATTTCCTGCGCAGCTCTCGCGTCTCGGAGCGTGACAAATGTGTGCATCTGTTAATCACATCGCAATTAGCCTGAGCGCCGCGACAGCGCCGGCATGTGACCTTCCTGGTTTTTACTTCTGCTTGACGTCCTTCCCTCCAGAGCTAAACGCCTGGAATAAGCTGTTTTTGTTGCGCGACGAGTCCCGCGGGCAGATGATGGTGATGATGAAGGGCGATGCAGGCCCTTCAGCCGCGCGCCTCCGTCGGGTCTAACGGGAGGAAACGTCCAGATGGAGCGTGGCGAAGGTGGCTGGAGGAGGCGGGACAGAGCGGGTCTGCTGAGGGCTCCTGGCTGAGGAGCCTCCTGCACGTGCTCCTGGAGGGAGCTTCCTTCCGGCTCCTCCAGAAGGGCTCAGCCTCTGGTGCGTCTCGCTGGCGCTGCGCTCCCACACACGACACAGTGACTTGCTGACGGACAGCAGGTGGCAGTCGAGGCAGTGCTCGCAGCTCACTGCGCTTGGAACATCGTGAGATACATGAAGTCAGGGTGAGACCATGTGGGCCACTCATGAGTCGATGCTGATAGTCAGCCCGCGCTAATTTCACGATGCGCCATATCTGATATGTGTCATCAACGATATATCATGACGCGTGTGTGTGAGTCAATCTGGAAAAATGAAGAAAAAGTGGCTTCCTGACTGGCTGCCTTCCATTTCGGTTTTAAAATCCTGAATTCTAAGTCAGTAAACCAGTCGATGATTTTTTTGTTTTTCATTTAATTCATTTTTTTTGTTTGTTTCTAATTTATGAAAAAAACCCAGGAAGTGGATGAGGAGTCAATGCGTGTGGAGTCCACCATCCAAACACTGACAGCAACGTTGCTGAGAGCGTTTCACTCACTCACTCATTCACTCACTCACTTTATTCTAGTGCCATGTTTGTCAGCCTCTCTCCAGCCGCAGCAGCCTTGGTTCACACCGCCACAGGAGCCTGGGCCACTGGTGCTTCAAGTCCTGTAGAAACTCCCTGTTGACTGGTGAAACACTGCAGCTGCTGACTCTGGCTTGTTCTGTTGCCAGGCTGTTTGCACAAACACGCGGCAGAAAATGTCTTTGTTTCCCATGTGTCCAGAAAGAGGCGGCAATATGGCAAACTATATCATGGTTTATTGATGTGTTGACTGACTTGAAATCACTGTTGGGATGGGATCACTTCTCTTTTGCATGATGTGACTGTAGTTTCCAGACAAATCCTTGGCTTCTCTGCCTGAACTTGCTTCATAACAACAATGATTCTTCCTCTCTTCACATGTATTTGGTGGTGCGTTTAGTTGTTCAGAGCCACCTTTTAAAGCCCAGAGCCAACGTTGACAGTCCATGAGCATCAATACAGTTTGGAAGTCAGACAGGTCGGGTTAGCCGTTAGCTCCGTTAGCTCTGTGCTGCAGACAGTCTTTGGCCTGGTGGTGGCTCCCACAAGGATCCCTCCCTCCCTCCCTCCCTCCATGGTTCTGTGGTGACAGTGTGTGGTCCTGACACTCTTTCACAGGCGGCACCTCGGGGGAAAAAACGCTGCTCTAGAGGCTCAAAAACCAACTGGGAAAAATAAACTATTCCTGCAATGAGAAGTGAGTGAAATGTTTGGACTAAAACTAGATTGTTGGGACTTGTAGTCGAGACGAAGACTGACTTGACAAACGCGCCGTGTTGAACCTCCGTTTGTGTGGACCTGCAGCAGCTGACCACGACGACGGCCTTGGGACCCGGTCCCGGTGAGCTCCGATTTCTTCCTATCTCCCTGCATCTGAGACGCTCATGTCGCAGGCAGATCAGCGAGATGAAGGCGCAGCGAGCAGATGCTGCTGCCGTATCTGAGCGAAAGAGTCTGAGGCCAAATCTGCGTCACGCTGATAGGAGAGACTGAAAAATGAGCGGCGAGTTTTCCCCCACTCCGTGCTGCGACCTGCAGGTGGAGAGAGAGTCACTCCAGCGCAGGAATAGCAGCTGGGCTTCCCTCCCACAGCTGTAAGTCGTTTTGGACCAGATGAAAGACCCAGACCTGGAGCTGGACAGTCCACGGCGCAGTCCACGGTCCAGTCCCATGTCTCGCCCTCAACAGCAGCACTTGGTTCGGAGCGGCCTCCGCTGCAAGTCCCACCACTCACACATTTATTCATCTATTTAGTTTTCAAAATAAATAGAAGAATACATGGGTGAAGTGTAAATGACGAAGGTTTCTGATTCCTTTTCAGAAGTGCTGCTTTCATGAGCAGTGTCCGCTGTCGGGGGCGCGTCATGGTTTTCCCTGTTCAGTGGCTGGTCCACAGCTGGTGACCAGCACCGATGCACACCCGCCGCGTCAACTCACTCCTGCGGCTCTGATCCGCCTCCCCGGAACAAACGCCTTTGAAACTTAAAAATACCACAAAGATCTGCGTGTCACCTCGTGATTTAAGAGAAGCTTTTAATCTGTGCGTCGCTTGAAACAGGAACTTCTTGACAGTAATGAGGCGGCAGGAAAAGAGGACAAATGACTGCAAAGCGGCTTCTTTCACTGGCTCACATTTGCTGCTGTCAGTGGCGACACAAGCGCAGACCAGCTTCTCCTGCTGCTTCCTCTCAGATCTCTGTCGCCGATCGTCACTCCGGACGCCGACTTCAGCTTCTGCAGAGATGTTTGGAATCATTTAGAAGAGATGAAACGGCCCGAATTAACTGGCATCAGCAGGGAGGCCGTCATTGGCTCAGCTGCTGAGGTGAAGCCAGAGAACCTGAGACGTCACTGTCCCGCGCCGCCGCTCACCCCGGTCCTTCGACACGGCCTCCGGCTGGTGGAGCGTGATGAAGACGAGGGGTGAGAGAGGCGGTGAAGTGGGGAGGAGGCGCCGAACCTTCAGAAGAGATGGCCCACCTGGCTGTGGTCACACCTGCCGCAGGTGGAGCCGCTCCAGGCTCCACTCTTCCTCCAGTCCTCTGCAGTAGTCTTTCTCCCACCTCTTGTGTTGTTGCTGTTTCCAGAAGACAGCTCGACCTTGAGTGACCTTGAGAACCGGTTGCTCTGGATCGGAACTGTCCGGTGTGTTTTGGGGTCACGTTTGGAGCTGAAGTCCAGCGAGCTGCACAGTGTTGTCACGACTGCTTGGTGTTGACTGTTTGGAGGTGGAGGTCAAGTTCCTGACTTAAAGTGGCAGCGCAGGTCCATCAGACGTGTGCTCCTCACCCTTCAGCCCCTCCAGCAAAACCCTGCCTCCTCATACACTCTTGCATTTCTCATATGGAAACATAAGCAAGTGAAGTTGATCAGAACAACAGTGCTGTTTTTGGCTGCCATTTCACTTCTCGTCGAGGTTCTGGTCTTTAGGACCAAAGTGGTCATGAGTTTCAGTCCCATTTCAGTCTGGTCTGCCAGTCATACGTTTGTCAAGATTTAGTCCCGCAGAACATTTGAGTTTTAATCGGGGAGAAATGATTATGACAATAGTGCTGAGCAAGTATGGAGGGATGTCTCTGCCATCGAGGTTTGGAAACAAAAAAACAGTTTGAAAAAAAAAAAATCATTCCAAAAAAAGATTTTTTGATGCCTGGTTATTAAGGTTTGACTTTTTACTTTTTTTATAAAGTTTTCAATACAGTGTGAAAATTGATGTTTTCGGTTTCAAATTGTATTTACAAATTCAAAATGTTCTATTTTGTTCAGATGTGAAACATTTTTTACAAGTTCAAAACTAAACATACTTCAAATACTATGTAGATTTTTTTTTTTTTGCTTATTAACCACAAGGTGGCGCACAACACATTGAACATTGGTCACGTCTCTCAACTGTTGTTGGTTTTTTTCATTTGTGCTGACAACATTTCACCACCACATCACGCGACACAGCGACACACATGCGAGCTGCTGACGCTAGCTCATCCAAGCTAACTGCAGCTAGCCTGTTCGCGTGAACCAAGCTAATTCCAGCTCCTCAGCAGCTCATTAGCACCAGTTCGCGGCTCTTGTTGTGACTCACTGACCAACAGAGGCTCAGCTGCGGCTGGAGCGTTGTTAGCTTGTAGCTGTGTTTATCGCCGGTCTGTTGCTTCACTGCAGATTAGGTTTTGCTTTGGAGTGATTGTAAACAAAGTACCGCCACACATCACTGCACCGTTTTCCACCACCAACTGGCGCCGCCGCCGCCTTCGTGCATGAGTTGATGAGAACAACTCTGTCAGAAAGGTGTGAAACAAGCGGAGCTCTCAGCCGCGTTTCTCTCAGGGTGAGAGGAAACACGAGGTTATAGCTCAGGGTGAGGAAGGTGTCAGGAGGCGAAAGACGCTCCCACCGTGGAGGCAGGCCTCGGCTCTCCTCCTCTTGTCTTCTTCCACTCCAGTGTTGGCAGCTTCCTCACAGGCTTCTTCCTTTTTCCATCCGCCTGAGGAGAAGTTGAGCCTCACACCGGAGGAACTGGAGGAAATGTATTGGGAAATGATCATGACTGAGGCAAGAGAAATGGCTGAAGATTGTTGTTGATGGACGAATTCTCATCTGCTCTGAAAGGCAAAGCGTGACAAGTCACAGAGAGTCACAAACTGACGTGAAAAACCAGGTGTTTTGCGCCAGACGGCTGAAACCTTTGGGAGAAACGAGGCACTGGTCACCTTTGTTTTGGCCGATTAGTGATTGCCGATTCTTTCTGAAGTCCAAACAGGCCGATACCAACTTTGGCCGATTTGAAAAAGAAATCGCACAAAAGTCTCTCTTTTCTTTTTTGTTCTTATATTGTCACGAATGTTACTAAAAGACAGTAATAGTGAGCAGCACTGTATAGAAAGCCTTGCAACTTTTAAAGCAAAAAACATGCTCAAGGCAAAGCGCTAAATATAAAAGAAATATGTTTCATTCCCTTCTCAATGAACAGATGAAACCCACAGAGTAAACTTCACTTGTTAAACATTAGCATTCTTAGTAGCGCTCCACTTCGGCGCGGTGGTTTGAGGCCAAGAGTCTTGTTGTAACGCTGCGTGTGAGTCGGTGGCTCTTCCTGGCTCTTGTTCAGCCGAGTGTTTCTCGCGACGCGCTTGTTCCTCTCCCTCGTGAAGCACATCACAGCCGTTTGTTTTGAGAGGCTGGTTGTTTTCGTTCCTGTCTTTTTCCCGCAACATGCCTGTCGAGCGCAGCAGTAATGAACATGGAGTCTGTGGCGCGTCAGATGCAGGGCCCCGGCTCGTCCCGGGAAGCGCGTCTGCTCGCCGCCACTCTGGGCGTGGGCAGAACAAAGCTGCGTGTGGGAGGTGGCGGCGGATAGACGCGCTGTGAGGAGCGAGCCGCGCTGGCGCAGACACCACCGGCTCCTCACGTCTGACTCTCCCCCAACAGGAGACACGTGACACACTGAGACTTGCTCAATGTTTGCCGCGCCGCTGTCTTGTTGTAATGTTGGGGCATTTCCTTCAGTTTCATTGTGTTTGTTTGGATGTTCACGATGCGCTGGGATTGTGCTGAAAAGGTCGCCCCAACACGGCCAGGTTAACGGTGCTAGAGCTCAGATGTGAAGGTGAAAACCTGGACCCCGAGGCTGCAGGTGTGATCTACGCTGACCCTGTTTCAAAACCACAGCCTGAACTTTGACATAGAAACACGGTTGAGCCAATGACAGCTGTCCTCGACTGCTAACCGAGTTACGTTTAAATTCAAGCCCCGGTGAAGTAGCCAGGTTACTTTTTGAGGTTGCTGAGCGGAGCTTGGGTCTGTGGAACTCAGCTGGAGTTGTCGCGGTCTGGCGAGGTGACACACACACTCGTGACATCACTGTGCGGAAGCTGAGCCGAATGTCCGCCACAGAAATCCAGCCGCTGGTCATGAGGTTGAGAAGAAGCGGCTCTTCTCGTTCAGCGCAGATAAGAACGGATCACAGCCGGTGTGGAAGCACTCATAAGGTCTGGCTGAATTGGATTTTAGCTCCTGCGCACTGACCGGCGACTGGTCGGCACTTGAACAAAGACCAGGCTCAGTCGGCCTAATTGAGATGAGTCTAGACAGCGGAGATTTAATCCGTTCCATCCCTGCAGGCTCGGCACGACTTGTGCTGTGACTCCTGCAGCCACGAAAGACGCCTTCTTTCAAGCCATCCTTTCGCTTTCAGTTGAAGTTTTCACGCCACAGTTTTGGGTCATGTTTCCTCCACATTGATGTCGCTGTGAAATGATCATAGTTAATGTTCAAGATAGTTTTTTAATGGAAATGGCTGGACATGGTTGTTGATGGACGAATTCTCGAAAAGTTACATCTGCTCTGAAAGGCAAAGAGTGTACTAAACTAACAATAATACTGAGCAGCACTGTATAGAAAGCTTTGCAACTTCTGAAAAAAGCAATAAACAAGACAAAGTGCTTCATCTAAAAGTCATTTGTTTCATTCCCTTTTCAGTGAACAGATCACACTCACAATCCACGACATGTCCAGGGAGTATCTGGGCTCCAGGTGAGATGGCAGCTGCTGATGTGGCACCTCAGCTGCTCGTCCAGAACAATAAACTCCATTAGCATTGCTTTCTCTCGAGGTTAGCTCCGGTTAGCATTTGCTTGTTAGCATCTTGAACTCAGCGCGGCGATTTGAGGCCAAGTGTCTTGTTTTAACGCAGCGTCCCAGTCGGTGGGTTTTGTGATGGATGGAAGTGTTTCAAACGACCGCCATCTTGGTTGATGGCGCCGCCGTCTGCCGCTGCAGGTCGACTCTGCAGGCGGGGCTGCAGCTTCACAACAAGTCACGTGATTCTCCGGAGAAATGCCTGCTTTACTTTGTCATTTATACATCGTGATGTCAGATTTTAAAGAGTAATAACTAGTGGTGGGACTTTAACAAGTCAATTACGATTAATTAATGACAACATTATTATAATTAATTAATGACAACATTATTATAATTAATTACTACGAAAAAGTAATTAGAGCTTCAGTTGAACTCGGGTGAGATCGAGACTTGAACAGAGCTTCAGTTGAACTCGGGTGAGATCGAGACTTGAACAGAGCTTCAGTTGAACTCGGGTGAGATCGAGACTTGAACAGAGCTTCAGTTGAACTCGGGTGAGATCGAGACTTGAACAGAGCTTCGGTTGAACTCGGGTGAGATCGAGACTTGAACAGAGCTTCGGTTGAACTCGGGTGAGATCGAGACTTGAACAGAGCTTCGGTTGAACTCGGGTGAGATCGAGACTTGAACAGAGCTTCAGTTGAACTCGGGTGAGATCGAGACTTGAACAGAGCTTCAGTCGAACTCGGGTGAGATCGAGACTTGAACAGAGCTTCAGTCGAACTCGGGTGAGATCGAGACTTGAACAGAGCTTCAGTTGAACTCGGGTGAGATCGAGACTTGAACAGAGCTTCAGTTGAACTCGGGTGAGATCGAGACTTGAACAGAGCTTCAGTTGAACTCGGGTGAGATCGAGACTTGAACAGAGCTTCAGTTGAACTCGGGTGAGATCGAGACTTGAACAGAGCTTCAGTTGAACTCGGGTGAGATCGAGACTTGAACAGAGCCTCCATGGTGGTTTATTGTCAGACTGGTGCAGAATAAACAATATGTTGTTGTCTAAATGTCTGTTCGGCTCCATCATTGGATTCAGTTATAGACCAGATTCATTCACACTGAAAAATGTGGCTTCTTGTGGCAAATATTCTGATGCCATTGAACTGAGATGAATTGAGATGAATTCATCACAAATTCTCTCATTAACTAGATTCATTTTTTTGATCAAATCCATCATGTATAAATATAAACAGCATCTTATTAAAATAAGTAAATGAATCAGAAATGGTCTTATATTTGTCATTTGATCGTCCGATCATGAGAAACGCCAGTGTTGGTGCCGATATATCGGCCGACCGACCGCTGCCGCCCTGCTGTCTTGACATGATGCTGGACAAGTGCTGGTGATGGACGGACCCCCGAACTGGCGGGTAGCATGGAGAGTCGCCACCTAATGGCAAGTCAGAGTCCCGGAACAAAACAGGAAGACGTGACGGACAGGAGAGACGAATGTACAGTGATTTCATTTAAAGCCAAAAAAAGTAACCTCCTCCACTGTGCTGTTGGTTTTGTTTCCGGGTGATTGTAAACAAACTGGTGGCGCTGCCATAGTCAATAAGTGCCACAACTGTGAGGGTGGGGGGCGTGTCCTAACATGTCTGACAGATATTGCTGATGACACGGACTAGAATGTCATGTTTTCTGGACTCTCTGCTCCTGTGAAGCTGCTGCCTCCTACAGGTGACCTGGTCCCTTCACCGTCGCACGAGGTGGCCATGGCTCCCTGTCAAGTCCTCGGGAGCTCCGCCCCTTTCTGAAGCGCGTGTCAGTGTTTATGGTCCAGGTGGGGACGGGTCTCAGCAGAGAAGAGAGGTCCCGTCCGCTGGGCGCCTTCCTCTCAGGCTTGTAATCCGCCGCCGACGCAGGACAGTGGCTGCTCTTCCCTCTGATCTTCTCTGTTGTCTTCTGCTGGATGAGACGCTGGAGCCACACGTGGTTGCTCTGCCGTTGCCATGGCAGCCTCTCAAGTTCACCCATGACATGAGCAGCCCCTCAAATACGTGCGCGAGCCGAGTTAGCACACGTGAAGCGGAAGGAAAAGGACGGGGAGGGTTTGATGTGGGACCTTTTTCACCATGAACAGTGACCTGATGGAAGCAGCTGAAAGGCTTGACACCATCAACAGGACGCAACTGACTCTTTCCTGATGACCTGGAAAGACTCAAGAGCCACACCCCGAATCAGAGCTCCTGTACTTGTGTCTGCCCTCCACTGACTCTGGTCTGAGACACGTCCTCTGTTGTGGCTTGGTGCAACCCTCTGACTAGTCATGTGACCTGGCCACGTGACTCACCAGTGGTGAAGCTTCATGAAGCTTCATTTTCAGAGCACCAGCACTTGTGTCTGCTCTTCACTGACTAGTGTTAAATATGCCTTCAACAGCAAAGCAAGTGCTGTGTTGCACACGTCAACCATGTCACGTCGCTAGCAGCAGGTGTCGCCCCGTCACGTCACTAGCATCAGGTGTTGGTCACGTTGCTAGCATCAAGTGTCGCCTGCGTCACGTCGCTAGCATCACGTGTCACCCGCATCACGGCGCTATCATCAGGTGTCGCCTGCGTCACGTCGCTAGCATCAGGTGACGCCCACACATCGCCTGCGTCAGGCATTTCCCACATGTTGCGTGTGTTGCCCACGTCAGGCGTCGCCCACATGTTGCAGACGTCGCCCTTCTAGTCTGATTGGACCGTGGCCTTGAGCTTATGAGAGGCAGTGCAGGACCACAGGTCCCTGACTAGCTGCGGCCTGGAGGCTCCTTCATGATAGCGGGGAGCCCCTGTGGCCCCTGGCGTTTCCAAACCTTCTGGTCTCTCTGGTCCTGGGTGAGCTTCAAGTCTGGTCTGCCAGGTGAGCCACACCTCACCCGGGGTTAGCATTGCTAGCCTCACGGTTCCCTCCTCCAGGCGTCTTGTTCCTCAGCTCCGGTGAGAGGTGTCACTCATTGAACATGCGCCCGGTGTATCAGCAGCGAGGACGGGGACCTGAGGAGGGCCCGCGTCAATGATGGGCCCGGTTCTCCCCGTCTGTGGCGGCACATTCACGCGCCACGCGACTCTGACATCCCCAATGAAGGACAGAGCCAGGATCCAAACCAGAATAGGAGAATATCAGCCTCAAGGTCGGCCACCTTTCATCTGAGACGCCACCAATGAAAGTGCATCCTTAAATAGAAGATCTTTGATGCGGCGCTCTTTTGAAGACGATCCTGCTTGAGAGTGATGAAAGCAGACGCAGTCTTGGGCTGGTTTCATGAGCCCACTGGAGTTTAATTTGCCAGAGCGTGGCCAGGCCGCAGCCTCTCCTCACAGATCTATAGTCACTTCCAGACAGCCTGGAGCACCACAGGGCCGGGTGTTGGCGGGTGTCGTGCCACACCATACGTGTCGTGTCATGATGCAGGAGGGCCGATGCCATGATACTGTAAGTTCAGCAGTGTTCAGGGGAAACTCAGATTTCACGACATATGATGCAGCTAGGGTGCAACTTTGCTTGGCTCCTTCCTGAGGGCATAACAGAGACAATTCCTTCTTCACTGGAGTCTGATCCACACAGCTCACTGTTCCATGAGGAGCGCTCACTCACAGAAGACGGTGGCCTCCAGTGGACAAAAGTCACTCTCACCACAGAGCCATTCAGGAGCCTCATCTGAGAAAGGAGCCATGTTTGTCAAAGTTGCTTCAAGGTCTTTGACGTCCAGCGCCTCAGTGGTGTCATGTGACTTCACTGGCGCGAGTCAGTCGACTTGTTGTGTCGGAAGATTCTTGATCTATATATTGGGAATATATCATATTATGATTCAGTTGAACAAAAGAATCTGTACAATTCAAAGACCATTGAAAGGCTTTTATTTCTACCTGTTTTGGTTTTACATTTGCACACGTTCCGTTCCTCAGTATGTGCAGTTGTAAATCTTTTGAAACACGATTGTAAACTCTGACAGCCGTCACCACAGCCGGCTGGCTCTCAGAGGTCCAGGTGAGTGTGTTTGCCGGGACACCTGAAACAAGAGCGGGAGCCTGGGTCACGGTCTCAGACGGGTGGCACGTCTCCCGGTGAGGCTTTTCTTTGGGGCGACTCTTTGACTCGGGTGAGCACGAGCGATGAGCGTGAAGACGATCTGTCATTTGAATCAGCTGCTGTTGACTGGGAGGTGAGCGGAGCTGTGGACACTAAAGAACATGTCTGGAGGGAGCTGTTCTGGTCGAGCCTCCGTCGCCCCCCTGTGGCAGGGCTTCACCTCAGATGGCTGGAGAAATGAGGAGGAAGAACAAGGCTCAAGTGCTCCAGGAAGCAGACGCTCAGCTGCATCAGTGGAGCAGGAACTGCTGCACTGACAGAGGGTCCCTGCTGTCTGCAGAGCAGACTGGTCCATTCAATTAAATTCAATTTATGAATAAAAATTTAAATGTAATTAAATATTTCAACACATTTTTGTTGTAATTAATGAATCGTCATGAACTTGTTAAAGTCCCACCACTAAATTATAGTGCTAGTTCGGCAGACTCAAATGTATCAAGTCCATTTGAGCTTGGCAGGAGGCTGGTCTGCAGCTGCACGGAGGAGCCGGCCAGCGCTTCTCTGGTGGACGAGCGTGTCTTGTTGCTCCACTCTCTTCATGCTAAACATCACTTCGGTGTAGACGGCTCAGGTCCTCCACGTCACTTCTAATCCGTCCTCACCTTCACTCTGAAACCAAGTAGAGAGTGAAGGAAAACCGGACCAGGCCCATCCGTATCAGACCAAAGGAGGCGGCGAGCAGAGGGCGCTGGCAGTGGTGAGGAGGCCCGTCCCGTGTCTGGAGGTGGGGGAGTCAGGCGATGCTTTCAGGGTCACGCAGGAGGGGGTCGCTTGCTTCCGCAGCGCGAGGCTCCTCCCTCACGTGTCTCTGTGTCTTCCCAGGTGCAGCGTTCATGAAGACCTCCTGACTCTTCAGCAGCGATGGGGTGGCCATGGAAACCGTTCCTCCTCCTGTCCGTCATCAGTGGCCTCTCAGGTGAGTGGCGTTCCGTCCTGCGCGGCTTCTGCCCAGACCATCGGAGGCGCTGGAGAGTCCGGCGAGGTCACGTGGTCAGTCGGAGCGCTGATGGCCGGTTTCCGAGCGAGCGTTTCTGTTCATTATCGATGTCAGCTGGTGCGCCGTCTGAATCATTCAGCCGCCACTTCAGTTGAAAACTGCAGCTGGGCGGCTGTCAAGGACAGCGCTGGTGTGTCCGCTGCCTTCATCAGACCCAAACCGCGCTTCCGTATTCAGCTTCATTCCAGGAAGTTCCTGTGCAGGTCAGCGGGGGGAACGTCCTGCCCAAAGGTAGCGCTACAACGCCGCGGCTGACTCCTCTCCATGGCAGTCGCCATCGTGGAAGTGGACTCAGGGTTCCTTTACATGTGTCTTAGTTCGAAGCATGAACGTATGGAGTACGGCCAAAAGTGCAGCCCATGCGTGCACATGTATACATTCAACTGAACTAGACATATTAGCTGCTTAGCTTCGTGGAAGTGCTGAGGTTGTTGCTAGGACAAAAGGTAAGAGCAGAACAGGGTCTTAAGCATAGCATCATGGCTAATCTGTCTGAGGGCGTGGAGGGCGTCGTCCGTGCTGTGGAAAGGCCACGGCAGCGAGCTGCTCAAGTGTGAAGCCACTCCACTCTCTGTGTGCGGGAGTAACTGGACAGCAAGATACCAGCGCATCACAGGCGTCACCATGTCGAGAGACACCAGCAGGTCGGCCCGATCGGGTGACTATATCTGACGCTGTTGCCATCGGATGGGAACGACTCGCGTGAACCGAGTGGCCGTGTCTACCGTGGCCCTTTGTGAGTCTTCAGGCGCTGGTCTTTGCCAAAGCAGGTTTGTTTGCAGTGTGTTTGTGTGAAGGAGCCGCTGGAAATGCTGCTTCATTCAGTTGTGACTCGATGTTTGAGTGGAGTTTAACACCGAGACAAAAAGGGCTCCACGACTGTCTGACCGAGGGGCGTCCTGGGGGAGACGTGGAGGTGCGGTTGCCAGGTTGGTGCTCACCACTGCAGACGTCTCGGCACGGAAGTCGCCTGTTTCATCTGAACATTCGGCCGAGTCATGTCGAGTCGAGGACACTTGACGAGTTCCTCAGTAGCGTGCACCCTCTGTTTGCTCAAAACAAGGAAAGCAGCTTTGGGGATCCAGGTCAGGATTCAGGCTCACTCAAGGTGGTGAACGCTGAACTGGAGGCTGTGATGGGCGTGAGACGTTGGTTCGCATAGTAGAATACTTGTTTTTGGCGGCGCCGCTGGTCAAAGAGTGTAATTGCAACCGAGCCTCCAGTCGCGCCGTGTGTGCGTTTGTTCAGGGAAGTCTGGACTTGCTTTTCAGTGGCTCCGTCAGGACTCAACACAGTGATTCACTGAACACCACAGTGATTCACTGAACAACACAGTGACTCACTGAACAACACAGTGATTCACTAACAACACAGTGATTCACTAACAACACAGTGACTCACTAACAACACAGTGACTCACTAACAACACAGTGACTCACTGAACAACACAGTGATTCACTGAACACCACAGTGACTCACTGAACAACAGTGACTCGATAACAACACAGTGACTCACTGAACAACACAGTGACTCACTGAACACCAAAGTGATTCATGAACACCACAGTGATTCACTGAACAACACAGTGACTCACTGAACACCACAGTGATTCACTGAACAACACAGTGATTCACTAACAACACAGTGACTCACTGAACAACACAGTGATTCACTAACAACACAGTGACTCACTGAACAACACAGTGATTCACTGAACACCACAGTGACTCACTTACAACACAGTGACTCACTGAACACCACAGTGACTCACTAACAACACAGTGACTCACTGAACACCACAGTGACTCACTAACAACACAGTGACTCACTAACACCACAGTGACTCACTGAACCACATAGTGACTCACTAACAACACAGTGACTCACTAAACACCACAGAGACTTGACGCCTCGATTATTGACCCGCCGTTCTCACTAGCGCTGTTTAAAACTGCCTCTTGGATTACAAAGGTCCCACCTGGTCTGTCTAATTCCTGGCTGCCTACGCCGCCGCGTCCCTTCGGACTCCGTCGATATTCAAATGACGGTGAAGCAGAAAGGGCAGCGCCATTAGCCTCCGCTGAAAGCAGCCATTACGGGTTCCTCCCGGCGATATAGCCGCGAGTGTCAGCCACCGAGCCGCGAGTCAGCCTGCGGGTCACCGGCAGGCTGGAATATTAAAAGTGGGCGTGAAGACTTTCTGGCCAGGGGCAGAGTGAGTTAGCGGGATGGGCTGACAGCGCCACCACTCGGCGCTGAATGAAGTCATGTCCCGCCGTGTCCTCGCTGAATCTTTCTGTGGAGTCTTTCCTGAAGCGGACGAGTCACAGCTCAGTGGAGGTTTTTTTCTCTGGGTGTTTTGAGTTCCGTGAGCAGGTGGGTCTGGGTCTGGCATCGTGGCGGCTCTGGCACATGCCACCGCTGGGCCGTCAGACGGCGCCGACGACAAGACGGAAACGCCAGGTCATGAGGTCAGGCGAGGAAAGCGGCGTGATGATGTCACGTCTGCTTCATCGCGGACGTCATCCCTGTTTGACTCAGACGGGGAAAATGACCCTGGCTTTTAATGATGATGATGAAGATGAAGGTGAAACTGATAAGCCAATAAGATCATCCTCATGGGACTACAATGACTCAGCAGTTTCAGGCTTGAAGAGCATTGAAGCTACTGGCCGCAGAGGCTGACAAATGCATTACAACTGTGTAATAACAGGTGCACAGGCTCAGAGCACTTGTACTGAACCATGCAGTACATTAACGGACAAACTTAAAAGCTTCCAAAATAACAAGACGATCATCACGTCACCTGACGCAGAGGCTTGGATTGAGTCAAGATCACCTTGTACGCGATATCTACGGAAGCTCTGAGAGGACAACTGCCGCACGCAAGGGAGTAAACCGTTCACCAAAAGAAAACCTGAGTTGATGGAAAAAATGGCTTTGTGTCCCAGGTCTACATCGCACACATCCCTGTTGTGTGACGCATCGAACCGTATCCTCAGCCGCTCAGGGTGGGTGGGGCCTTGACAAGGTCAGGTCTGGGGTTCATGGTGGGTTTGCTCTGAGTTGCTCCCCCTGCTGTTGAGACGTGACGTGGATGTACAACTCAGTCGTGCTCCGGTCCCCAGCCACCGTCCTGAACCCGCCCCTCTCTCTCGGGTGCAGCATGAGTCGGCGATCCTCCGAGTGCGACTCCGCGACCGTATAAGTCTGAATTATCTCTGTGATCCAGAGATGTGCTTCAGCTGCCGCCTCACACAGCACCACAGATCCTCTCTTCCCGACTCGCCTGGGAACAAAACCAAAGACTGGCGGAGATTTTCAGATTATTGGCCAGTCTCTGTGCTAACGCCAGCGCCGCCGTGTGTCTCGCCGCCCGCAGATAGTTAGCGAAGGAAACACGCCATTCCTCCAGAGGTCTGACGCGGAGCTGCCGAACCGTGGAGGGCGACTTTTGCCACGAGCCGCTGCTGTGGTGACGGACACGGTGTTGGTCTATGACTGAATCCAATGATGGAGCCACACAGATGTTGAAACAACAACATATTGTTTATTCTGCACCAGTCTGACAATAAACCACCATGGTGCTCTGTTCAAGTCTTGATCTCGCCCGAGTTCAACTGAAGCTCTGTTCAAGTCTCGATCTCACCCGAGTTCAACTGAAGCTCTGTTCAAGTCTCGATCTGACCCGAGTTCAACTGAAGCTCTGTTCAAGTCTCGATCTCACCCGAGTTCAACTGAAGCTCTGTTCAAGTCTTGATCTGACCCAAGTTCAACTGAAGCTCTGTTCAAGTCTCGATCTCACCCGAGTTCAACTGAAGCTCTGTTCAAGTCTTGATCTCACCCGAGTTCAACTGAAGCTCTGTTCAAGTCTTGATCTCACCCGAGTTCAACTGAAGCTCTGTTCAAGTCTCGATCTCACCCGAGTTCAACCGAAGCTCTGTTCAAGTCTTGAGAATATCTGTATAAGAATGTCAAGTCCATTCAGAGTCGTGGAAACCCTGGACATTGTGTGGTGAAGAAGAAGAAGAAGAAGAAGGTTGGAACAGCCAGGCAGAAGGTGGAGAGGAAGGCCACAGAGGAGCTTGATGGAGGTGGTGAAGGAGGACATGAGGTTTGGAGGTTTGAGAGCAGAGGAAGCAGAGGACAGGAGGAGATGGAGGAGGAGGATCACCCCTGAAGGGAGAAGCCCACAGAGAAAGAAGAAGAAGATTTTTATTTTCAGTTTCAAGAAGAAACATCTCTCCCTGTGTGGAGCGATGCTTTCACTGAGCTCCAGCTCTTTCAAGCTCGACACTGGTGTTAAACTCTTACACGCGGTCCGTTTGGAGTGTTTTTGCATGAAGAAGCCCAGGATCCGAGCGCCGACGCCACCAGAAAGATGAGGATCTTCTCTGTCTTCTGTCAGTGCAAGGTTGAAGGGAGCTCCAGACCAGAACCAGCACCTGAGGTCGGGAGATTCTCAGCTGGATCCACCGCCTGCCAGATGTTGGCGGAGGCTGGAGCCAGGTGGGTCACGCGGTCCGTTGCTGAGGGTCGCTTCCTTCTTCCCGGGAATCCTGCCGCCTGCGGAATACCAACCAAACCCAGGCTTGTATCTGACCAGAGACTCGGGCAGGCGCTTCGCTCCGTCACCCTGATCTGAACATGCCTCCGATAGCATCAGCAAAGACGGCGCCGTGAGCTGGAGTGGAACGTCCACACCATCTATCCGTGTTGTTTTGGAAGATCAGACAGGAGGAACTCCACAAAGACTTTGGAGTTTGAGGGAAGCTCTTTCCTGGTGCGGGGCGATGCCAGCGGGCTGTTTCCAGGCTGCTGAGGCGCTCTTCCCGCTCTCCCGGTCCCAGGTGCCCTCAGTCTGGACCTGGACCTGCATCACAGCCGACACACGCTGAACTTTTTCACCACCTGTGTGTGAGTTAGCGCCATCTACAGGAAGAGAAGTGGCTGAGGCGCCGGGACCATCGTGACCCAGAATGCATGGCAACATTCCACGTAACGACAGCGCGAGCCTCGCATAGTTGTAGAATATTGCGTATTTGATTGAGTTTGACTTTATGTGTATCCCCGGCCCTTCACTGACCTCATGAGGCCGCTCAGCTCCCGCCCTCAGAGTCACCGGTCCCAGCTTCAGAACCTAGTCCCACCCTTCCTCTCACAGACAGAGAGAGAGAGAGAGAGAGCAGTGGGACGTCTGCGGAGATTCACGGGAGGGTGAGCGTGCATATGATCTATGGATTGTTCCATCACTAATGACATTCCGCTGAACAAATGGTCTCAAGCATAATCAGCCTCAGTCAATATCATCTCCCTGTGAAGGTCTTCATTCATCTTTGGGGCTCATCGTGGCCGCGGCCCCCAGGAGCCCCTCACCTGCTGACTGCATGTTATTCTCATTCATTCCTGGCACCTCGCAGCTCAGGAGGGACCAGTTTCAGAGCGGCTCACTTCAGTCTCAGTCTCAGTCTCCAGTCCAGTCCTGGCTCAGAGCTGTTCCGGCGAAGTGTCACAGTATTGTTCAAAGACTTTGACTGGTGTTTCACTTTGAAACATGAACAATAAACTTGGCTGCAGGTTCAATGGCGATGTGAGTGTTGGTCCTCAGACTTGGAGCCTCATCAGATCTCACTGACACACAGAGCGGGGCCACGTTATTGGTGGCAGGAGCCACGTCCAAACATAGAGGAGTCAAGTCAATCTACGCCGCTCGATATTTCCAGCTGCTATACTGCCGCTAAGTCACATGAGCAGCGGCTCAGGTGAAGCCTCACAGCCTGACATGTTTGGAGCATGTGGCTCTGTTCAGCAACACAGTCAAACAGGGCTCTGAGCCTGGGACTGGTGGGTCAGAACCTGGACCAAAACAGTTTCAGTCCCATTTCAGTCAGGTCTACTTGGAATAGTTTTTGTCTGGTTTCAGTCGACGAAACATTGTAGTCACAGTCCATGGGTCGATAAGCGCCGGGCAGGTGGTGGGCGTGTCCAAACACAACAACCTAACACAACAGCTGTCACTCGGGGACACGACACTTGAGTGGTGACTGATCTCCGGTGTGAAAAGGTCCAGCTCTGCAGCGTTTGTTACTGCTGTCAAGATCTGTGAGCGGGTTTGTCCCGCACAAGGTCTGTGGACCGACATGCCGACGCTCCCTCATAGCAAGACACAAAACAATGGGCTACGTCCGGTACGGATCCATGTGCCGGACCCGAAACGGATGGGAGCCTGACCTGATCTGGG
The DNA here is from genome assembly GCF_027744825.2 of Synchiropus splendidus. Lineage (NCBI taxonomy): Eukaryota > Metazoa > Chordata > Actinopteri > Syngnathiformes > Callionymidae > Synchiropus > Synchiropus splendidus. Next base: position 70,784,068 of record NC_071334.1, on the reverse strand, counting down.
CTTGCAAAAGCAAGTGAATATGTGGACCTGGATTTGGTACGGATCCAGCAGAAATATGACTGCAGATTCCACATACAAGCCGAGTCCATGTCAGACATCCGTCTGGTGGACCCGACCCGGGGCAACTACGGACCGGATCCAGCTGCTCTCTGGGTTGTCTCAAGGAAAAAGGAAACTTCAGTCCAGTCAGAGCTTCAGGAACACCTCGAACAACATGACGCTGGTCTTTTCAACCATGCTAGCAGTTAGCTTAGCTGACGGTGAGGTGCTAACTGACGCACTAACACTCGCCAGATGTTGGCTGTGAACAGTAGCTGGAGGTGGATTTGTTCTGACTCATCAGGCTGGTAAATTCTGACTCGCTGTGTCTCATGTGGGCTTTTAGCCAAGAGGGCGTCAGGGCGTCTGCAAAACAGACCGAAGCTTGGCCGCCAGATGCCGCCATATACCAGCGTAATCCCCCCCCAGCTGGTCATGGTGTCAGGGGTGGAGGACTTGGTCTCGTGTGAAGGACTCGGCCATGTGAAGGAGGGGCTTGTTTTTGGCAAGGGCGACTGATTTGCTAACAGTCCAGTGTTTGGTGAAGAGGTTCGACTCAGCGCCGTCGCAAGATTCACGCTGCTTTTCAGGCATTTGGGTGGAGCTCTCTGCCTCAGAAGATGGTGGATTTGAGAGAGATTGAACCTGGTCGTCCTGAGCTATCTATTCTCACGGCTCCTCTGTGGCTCACGGTTGAGAGGTCACGACTCCAGTCTCCTCCCAGTTTGATCTGAAGATCAGGAAGGTGTCGGTGATCCTGAGAAGAGCTTCCATGATGAGCGGGTGAAGCCAAGGAGGTGAGTGAGAAGGTCTCCGCAGCAGGAGGTGCCGTGTTCTCGTCAGCTTCCATCATCCAAGCTCTTATCGCAGAGGAGCAGCAGCCTGGGATGAGTCGGTGGCTGCCGCGCTGCAGGTCACCGGAGGTCGTTCCGGCGCCGACGGATCATAGAGCTGAACAAAACGCCGCGTGTGAGGCAGCTAATGAGTGTCAGAGTGGAAGCGCACGCCTCTGAAATCCAAGCGACGCTGCAGCTGACTTCACAGGATGAAACGTATAGCAGTGGAGGCTAAAAATATACCATCAAAGGGACGCGCACGATAAGTCCCCTGGCGACGCTCAGCCGCCTGGAATGATCTGAAGAAGATCCTCACGCTGTGATGGCCGTCCAGTTTCATTCTGTCTGTACAGGACCGTCGTGGGCGGAGCCTCCGGTCAGTGTGGAGGCCACGCCCACCCCGGCGAGCCCCGCCTTTATACTCTCGCTTCCAAGTTCAGTCCGCCCCATCTTTGACTTCGCCATTTAACCAGCTCAGTCCGAGATCTCTGTGAATCTCGCCGGTGGAGGAAATCCAGAGGCTGTGTGTTCAGTGATGAGCCGCTACAGATGATGGTGATGAAGAGGAAAAAGATGGAGGACGGAACTTCTCCTCAAAAATGAAAGAAAATTCCCAACTCAAAAATCCAAACCAAAGACGCAGCAATGGCAAGAGACTCAAACGCTATACAACTTGACTTTTGGCAACCAAGTCAGAGCGGCCACAGTTAGAAGCTGTGACCGGTGGAGCAGGACGAACGAACGCTCCTTACTTCCTGTGCACCCTGAAGCTAGTGGGCGTGGCCTTGGGGAAACACTTTTCTTCCTTACACACTTCATTCATCCCTTTTCTCGTGCAGAGTCCTGAACCCTCGGTTGTTGGGGCCTGTCCCCACTTACGCCCTGAAGGGGCCCCCAGACCACGCACACACAGACTAGCACTGTTGGGGAGGAAAGCAGAGTGCCTGGAGTAAACTCTGAGGGTTGAGATGAAGGTGAGGTGCGGCGCGTCTGGAGGTCGCCCCACTCTTGCTCCTGCGCCTGGATGTGGACAGGCAGGGCGGCGTGTTGCTAGCAGCGTGGATCCGCTGCACCACCTGCACCCAGGCCAGCCCCGCTGCGTCGAGGCACTCGCCTCAGATTAGCAGTGGCAGCGCTTTGATTTCCCTGCTTTGATGTGCAAGTTAAGGCCAGTCAGACGCAGAGTCGCTCCTTGTGCTTCTGTTACGCCGCCGCTGGGGATTCCGCGGGTTAGAAGAGCTTTTGATGGGCGCCGCTTTGATACGACACCGGCAGCTGCTTTGCTTCCGTGTGTTGTCTGTGTTTGTGTTTGTGTGTTTGTGTTTGTGTGTGTGTGTGTGTGTGTGTGTGTGTGTGTGTGTGTGTGTGTGTGTGTGTGTGTGTGTGTGTGTGTGTGTGTGTGCGTGCGTGTGCGCGTGCGCGTGTGTGTGTGTGTGCGTCAGAGGCTTCCTTCATGAAACCGTCCGCGGTGCTTGAGCTCGAAGGTTACGGCAGGTCGACAAGCCTTGCCTCCCATGAGCCTCGGCTTCAGCTCTGCGCGTGATCTGGGGGACGTCCTGGTGTGAAGCTAGCGCTGTTGCTACTTCAGCTGCTAATCCTTTCACGCTGTGTTAGCATTTTTCTTTATGTTGCTGTTCACCCATATATCCACCGGGGGGAGCAGCCCAGAGTGAAATGTTTATGACAACAGCAAACTCCAAAACCAACATGGCGACTTGGAAGATGTGTCGACCGTGTAACTCGGCAGGCGGCGGTCGGTGAGGCCGTCAAATATCTGGCCACAGGAGGACGGAGAATTCCCGCCATTGTTAGATCTTCTTTGTGTCTCTTTAGCGCTACATGTCGGTCGTAACAGCAACACTGCCCCCCATGGTTTCCGCTGCTACTGCTCTGTTTGGTCTGTATCTGTAAGAAAATGAAGGCTCCGCCCAGATCTGGAGGAGGAGTCAGCCTCCGAGCGACCGATCACCTTCCGGCTGTAACGTGGGGCTTGGTTTTAAAAGCGTTGGGCTCCTGCACAGTGTTGGATTCTGAATCTTCTCCTCTCGCTTCCCAGACCTGGCGGGAGCCGCGGCGGCGCGGCCGATGACCTACGCCGCAGTGTTGCGGATGAAATCCGAGGGCTACTCGCCTCTGTCCAGCAGCAGGTCCAGGCATCACCATGGCGACGGCCCGCCGTTCTTCCCCCAGAGCCTCCTGGAGGACCTCAGAAGTGAAGGTGAGTGGAAGTTCAGCGCCCGCTGTGTTGGCATTTCCCGCCCCGCTTCGCTCCCAAACAGAAAGTTGCGCTTGGTCGTTTGTCTGGCTGCTCCCCGAAGATGGTCCAGCCGGAACAAACTGGAATTCTTGTTTTCCTCAGGTGCCTTTGTTGCCTGTGGGTCACATGACAAGGAACTGTAGCGCTCTGCGTCCCAACTTCCTCACCTTGAAGAGAGAAATGCTAGTTAGCATTAGCGCGGTTCTTTGAGTACCACTGTCGTTACTTTGGTTGTCAGCAATCCTTTGGTTCCTGCGAGTATTTTTGCCTTGATTGTCACGAGCCTTGTACATCTACTTCTGCACCTTTCCAGACAACTCGACTCCGATGATTCTCATGTGGTTTCTGTTTCACCCACACTGTAGTATTCCATTCTTGTTAGTCCTGGTAGTCGTAACTGCAGTGTCACTTCCACTGCTGCTTTTGACTGTCATCCGACTTCATGCTCCTTCACTGTTGCTGAACCATGATGACTACGACTGAGCGAGCTGGGAGGACAAATGTTTCTGTTAGTCGTAGTACTGCTGTTATTACTCTTACTGCAGTACCATTACCAACATCATTACTGCCACTGCTCATACACTAATCACAACTTCTACTAGTACTTCTTCAAGTATTTACTCCTACTGTCGTTGGAACAACAGTGTTTTTACCAGTATGTTTTGCACTTACTATTCTTATTAGTGTTAGTGTTTTTGCTCCGACGACCACCGTGTTCACTGTTGACAGTCACTGCATCTATGACTGAGTTCGTATGCTGTCGGTATTTTCTGTAGTACAGTAGTTGTTTGGACCTCTGTACTGCACTGGTCTGAGTGGGTGAAGGAAGCGGCTGCAGGTGTGTGGAACAGGAGAGAGGAAGGACTCGCCGGCGCCGACACGCTGTTTATGGAGCGAGTCCAACCCATCCATCAACGGCGGCGCGGGCTTCAGGGATGGGGGTCGCGACCTTTGTGAAATTGAAGCACCATCACGGTGAAATGATGGATACGTTTGTCACGGCGGGAGATGAATGCGGCGGACGGCGCGGTGGGGTCCGCCACTGTCCCGACCTGTGCCAGGTCCGGTCCAGCGCACGTCTGATCCCCGTGATGTGGTGTGCTGGGCCGGGCTCCGTCTCCGCTCTCAGCCCAGTTCGCGGCTGCTGCCTCTGCTCAGGTGTCTGATGGAGCTGGACAGGAGGCTTCATCCTGCTGCTCTGGCTCTGGACTGGGAACTTCTCTCTCCACTATCGTTCCATCTGTTTCAGGGCTGGCTTCCCTCCAGATGGTGACTATCTATGAGGAGCCAAACAGGTGAAATGAAACAGGTTAGTTTTAGACCAGCCAGTGTAAGCATGACGACAAGCCAACGCCTGATAACAGCAGGCCATAACAGTGTCAGCTATGCTGCCGTCACACAGGAAGAGCAAGTCTCCTGAGCAAAGGCAGAAACCAGAGTGAGCGAGGGAAGGGGCGGGGTCTGTTCCAGATCCACAGAGTGAAGCGCTATGGTGTCCCATCACAAAGATGGTGGGACACGCGGTGACGGGACGTGCGGGAGTGGAACCAGTGAGGGACCAGTGTTCAATCTTCACCCTCGGTGAAGCCACTGCTTCTGCGGAGCTCTGGAGTGGGTTCAATTAAAGCAGTGATTCCTCCTGCTGAAGAACAGTCAGCGGTCACTGGCCGGCGCCTGCAGCTTGGTCAGCAGCTGCTCTGTTTCCAGCCACGTTTCACGGCATGAAGTGAAGCTGTGAAGGAAGACGTGTCTTGAGCGCAACCCCCGCGCTAACCTTATGTGGCGCTGGGCTCCATGCGAGGCAGGTCTCATTAATGGACCACACACTCTCTCTCACACACACGCGCGCACGTGTTTGTACTGCCCTCTTACGCTAAAGGTCCCCACGAGGACAGTGTGTTGTCAGGGGTTGGTCACGTTAGCTTAGCATCGTCTTGAGCCTCATATTTTCCCACACTTAAAAGTGTCCTTCAAGGTACCGGTGCAGGTACCAGACGTGTCCCACCTGCCGCGGAGTGATGACGTCACAGCAGGCAGATACCGTCTCTGTTTCTTTAATGTTTCAATGAGCCAGAGGGAAGTGAAATAAAGGATTTCAAGGCGATTTCTACCACATGCGCAGCATTTATTTCCACTAAACACCATGTGTGTCATGGAATCGTTTGCCAAGTTTACGTCCGTTCTTCTCCTCGGTCTGATCCTGACTATGACTCTGACTCTGATTATGGCACTCACTCTGACCCTGACTCTAACCCTGAGTACGACTCTGATCCTGACGACGACGACTCTGACTCCTACGTCTTCTGCGACACTGTGTTGCATTGCAGTTTCCAGACTGAATGGTGGACTGAAGACACATGGAGAACGTGAACGGCCCTCAGAAACACAGAGGAAAGTGGATGAAAGTGCTGCAGAAACGGCTGGTGGCTGGATTTGTTGGGGTCATGTGAGTTCGTGTTGTGGCTTCTTTGCTGTAATTCAGCTCGACGCTGCTGTTGTCAGAAGAAAAAGGCCTGCCGCCGCCCATTAGGGAGGCGGAAAATAATGCTGGAGAGAGAGGGATTGTTGCTTGTGTTTTCTCTCCTGCTGTCAAGTCGAGACAACAAGAGCGAATCACGGCGCAGTGAGCGGCGTCGACGGCGTCTGTGACATGGGCCGACGTTACCTGCCGCGGCTGGGGCTCAGGATGACGCCTCCGTGCTAGCATGCTAACACTGTTGGCACCTCAGCGACGTGTGGCTCCGCTCCTCTTCATCACTCATCGTCACAGGCTCTTGACAGGAGAGACTCAAGAAGCTCCACTTGACTGCCTGTCCTTTGGTTCCCTCAGAAACGGAGGAGGACTTCGGGCCGGTATTCGTGGAGGAGCCGGGTGACGTCACCCTGGCACTGGACCAGAGGAAGGCGGTGATGCGCTGCGACGCCAGGGCCAAGCCTCCGCCCACATACAGGTGCGACGACTCTGCCCTCCGCTTCAGCCCCGCCTCCTGACGCGCGGCCGTCTGTCCTGTGCAGCTGGTACGTCAACGGGAGCCAGGTGGACGTCGAGTCGGACGAGCACTACAGACACGTGGATGGGAACTTGGTCATCACCAACGCCAGCCAGCTCAGCCATTTTGGGAGGTACCAGTGTCGAGCCCAGAACAGCTTCGGCAGCGTCCTGAGTCGAGAGGGTCTCCTGCAGTTAGCGTGTAAGTCCCATGCCAACCGCCGTCATCGCCGTCTGCGCCGGGACCTCGGCGTCCCACACACCGTCACCGGTCACAGTCTTATTTCCAGCACTGTCATTCATTGCTTTCTATCAAACAGCATCATACGTCTCCTGGGAGTGAGCAGGATGATGATGTGCTCAGGTGTTTAGGAGACCAAGTCAGAGAGGCTGGATGGAGATGGTTTGGACATGTACAGAGGAGAGAGAGAGAGAGAGCCAGTACATTGGTAGATGGAGATGTTGAGATGTTGGAACAGCCAGGCAGAAGGTGGAGAGGAAGGCCACAGAGGAGATTGATGGAGGTGGTGAAGGAGGACATGAGGTTTGTAGGTTTGAGAGAAGAGGAAGCAGAGGACAGGGGGAGATGGAGGAGGAGGATCACCCCTGAAGGGAGAAGCCCAGAGAGAAAGAAGATCATCTGCTTTACAGCCAACTTCACAGCCAAACACCAGCTGACTGACCGAATCTTTCAAAAATATTGTGAATCATCACATTCCAGCCTCATAAATGTCGGCTGGATTCTCCTTCCTCTTGTGAGAACAGCTAGTTAGCGCATGCTAACTGGACTCCTTCCGTTCCGATATAGAAGCCAAAGTTGCGCTCTCCCGGCGGTGTTGTGTGTGTTACCTTTGTGTGACCCTTGCCGAGCAGCGCAGCGTGAATGAGTGACTGCAGCGCGCGCGGCAGCATATTAGCGCATCGGTTTGTGCTGGTGAGTCACATGTGAGGTCACTCGCTGCTGTTTTCATCTGCGAAGCTCCGGCTCCGTTTCCTCCCACACGCTCCACACAATTCCAGAACTCATTTCCTGGCTACCCGCGAGCCCGCATCGCGGCTGGTGACGCCAACCCGTGGGGTCGGCGGCACACTGCCGGTTCTCTGCAGCCTTGAAGTCATGTCTTCGGGTGTAGCCAGTCACTATTTTGCTAGATGTTAGTCACTGCTAGCTTCACAAGGGCAGAAACGTAGCTGACTCCAGAGTGAAACCACTTCACTGACAAGGCTGCCTTCATGAAGCAAGCGAGGACTAATGGATCAAGCCATTTGGACTACAAAGATGGCTGACAAAACGCTGTCTGGTGCAGCGTTCCAGTTACCTGGAGCTGGGAAAGATGTCACGGCTGAGCTCAGTGCGTTCCGGTTAAGAGTCGGAAAGGAAGATGGTGATGTCGCTGCTCTAAAACGTGTGTTGTCTGAACAGAAACGTCTAGATAAATATGCGAAAACCAGCAGGAGGAGGAGGAAATACACGTGTGTTGGTGTATTTCATCTATTCAAAACTTCCACGTCTGGTTTGGGGAAGCCATCTTGGGTTTTCCTTACGACCTTGAAACCCAACGTCAGTGGGGTGGAGCTGGGAATTTCCCAGTTCCAAGGACAACTGGAACCAGCATCGGTGTCAGGACGGTCCACTCTCGCGCCCCCAGGATTTGAAGTGAAAAATGCGCGGCTCTCTCCTGTGATTTACAGTTTTTGACGAGGCTTCCGCTGCTGAACTGTTAGCCACATGCTAAAAACAAGATCAAGAAGAGCGTCCAGTCACGACTCACTCCAGCGAGCAAGCGGGTGGAGGCGGGGTGCCCTCCATTAGCGCTAGCTCAGACGCCGGTGGCGCGTGAGCCGGCTAACGCGGCTCTGCATTCACAATCCTTCTTTAAAAGCCAAATTAGCTCCGGGCTAAGGTTCCGTCTAACGTGTGTGTGAGCAAACACAGCTCCACTCTGAGCGTGACCTGGACCTCTGTGAGCCACCTGTCGGCTGTGGCGACGGCTGTCAGAGTTGATCCTTTCTCACACGGATGGATGAGGCTCCAGAATGGCTCTGTGGTGAGAGTGACTTTTGTCTTCTGTGAGTGAGCGCTCCTCATGGAACAGTGAGCTCCAGTGAAGAAGGAACAGCTTTCTTCTCCACTGACTCCACACTTCATCTCCTCAGCTGACTAGCGTCTCCTCTCTGTGGTCTGAAACCCGACCGTCCTCTCTCCTCTGCGTGACTCCGCCCCCCAACATTTGAAGAGAAAGCAGCTCCTCAACATCAGCCAGCTCCAATAGTTCCCTTCAGATGGCAGCTCTTCCAGTTGCTCTTCCTTCCACGCTGTGGATGTAGCGCCGTCACTGGGCGCACGCTGCAGCGGAGGACAGGGAGGAAACACGCGGTGGAACAGTGAGCGCTTCATCTCACTGCTCTGATGTCACCAGGCTTCATGTCTGGACGGCCAGAAGCTCCAGAGTCTGGAAACTTCAGTCATTTATATTCAATTCAGGATGAATTTTTGTTGTGCCTCGTAGATGTTTTTGTGCGCTGCGATCCTATCTGCTGTGCACAATTGCGCACGTGCGCAGCTGAGAGGGAACATGGCTCCGGGCCAAACCACTGTGACTGACGCGCACAGAGCGGCGGGGAGACGCCTCGTCCTTGAGAGGAGTCGGACAGCGTCGCCCGAGGCAGGAGAGCGAGCGCCCATCACGCCTCTCTCCTTCTCATTTGGAAAAGCAAATGTTTGTGGTGGTTCCAGTGCTGGGCCGGCGGTGGAGGCCCAGGCCGAGCCGAGCCCTGGAGGCTGTTGAAACCGCCATCAAATATTCATTCCTCAGACCACTTGACTTTAATCCCGTCCTTCACCATTCACTCCACCTGATTTCACAGCTGTTCTTCAGCTGAAACTTCTGTCTGGCTCTTCATTGTTCATTTGATTTGGTCCCCATGTTTCCCTCTCACTCATGCATCATAAATCCATTCTCAAAAGAGAATGTATGGCTGCATTTTTTTAATTTCATAACTGGATTAACAGATGGATTAACAGTGTCCTTCACTCCTTCTTCTTCCTTTGCTCTGCATGACATGAGTCTGTGTTTTTGTTCGCTATGTGTTCCGCTCGGGACATTTGTCACATTTTCGTTCATATTTCAGTTTCGCTGTGTTAATATTTCTTTATTTATTAATATCCATTTATCCTTGTAAAATCTCCCTACATTTTTACAAAACTTGACTCCCTCCTCTGCATGTGTGCGTTTCCTCCCGGCACTCTGGTTTCCTCCCTTTGTGTAAACAAGTGAGACAAGTGAGCGCAGCGCGTGCCAGCTAGCTTGCAGCTGCCTGCAGTTGTGACCCCGCCCGGGTCGCTGCTGCGAGTGATGCGTTCGTGCCCCCTGGTGATTTTGGCTGGTTGCTCTCTGAGCTGCTCCCCTGCCACAGATGGGCTGCTCTTCATGCTCCTGGCTCAGCAGACCCACGTCCCAGCTGTTGTCATCAGGCGTGAGGAGCCCCATATTCACACCAACAAGCGTCTCATGACTGGGTCAGAGAGGAGCAGAGGTGGAGGGAGGCCTCGCTCTGTTTCAGCCAGGCCTGATGTGGTGCTCATGTCGGTCCACGCCCCTTTTTTCCCATGACTCAGACGAGATGACGAGTCGGCACCAATGTTCTGATATCACTGAGGAAAACTGCGTCACACTTGAGGAATCAAGACCTGACGCTTTTGCAAGAAACCTCCAGTGAGGCGCTGCGCCCCCGGTGGCCTCCAACAGAAGTGCATGCAGGAGGAGGCGCGTGAGCGCTGGAGACAGTCGCTCCGCCACTTCAGGGTTTGGGCCACATGGAAACAATGGGGGCCACGGCTTCAACGAGAGCCGCCTTCAGAGTCAGAGGCCCTTTATTCCAGATGAAGTCTCAGCGGAGGAAAGGGCTTCAAACCCAGCGCAGACAGCGGCTGCATCAGGGAGCGGAACACGGCGCCTGTTTGAGGGGAAGATCCCAAAGAAAGGAGCAGTGAAGAGACGGAGCGCTGAGGACGGCTGCGGACTGGAGCCAGATGGATTCCTCAGGAGGCCACACCACTGCTATTGTTGGCAGCAGCTCCAGACTTGGCTCCGCTGCTTGACTCTTCACTGGGCTGGATGGATCTGAGGAGGCTTCAGAAGATCCTGCAGGAGACCTCGCTCTCTTCTCTGAACCTGTGGATGCTCAGCTCCAGAAGTGCAGCTGTGGAGTTCACATCACTGAACACCACTTTACTTTGCTGCTGCTGCTTCTCAGCAATCTCAAACAGGAAGTGGATGAGGAGTCAATGCGTGTGGAGTCCACCATCCAAACACTGACAGCAACGTTGCTGAGAGCGTTCCTTCACTCACTCACTTTATTCTGGAGGCTCATTACTCTTTTAGCTCTGGGATCAATAAACACCTCTGGAATGAAAACAGTGAGTGAGTGAATGTTTGGACTAAAACTCCATTGTTGTGACTTGCAGTCGACTCAAACACGTCGAACCAACATGACGTGAGAATGAATGAATGAATGAACGTGACTAAGACGAAGCATTAACTCCGGCACCAGACTGAGGCTGAAGTGAAAAACAGGCGGTAGAATCGACACTAGTTTCTGCCTTGCTGGTCCGTGAGCAGTGATAAACCAGTCCCAGTGCTGACTGAGACCCGGCCGCTCGGCAGGTTCAGAGCGAAGCCTCTCTGCCTGCAGCGCCTGTCAGAGTCCGAGCCTCTCCTCTCCTCTTCTCGCCTCGCGCCCCTTTCTTCTTCTTCTTCTCTCTCCATCTGCCCTCGCCAGCTCTCCTGACTGGAGGCGGTCAGGCCGGAGCCGTCACCAGTGGTTCTGGGCGGCTTGTCTGAAAACATAAATCATGCTTGTTTGTCTGACTTTGTAGAGAGTTTGTCTTTTTGAAAACTGAACTCCAGTGACCAACTCGCCCTCCCATGCCGTGACGCACTGCCTCCCATACTGACCCCCGAAGGCAGCACTCAGCATTGCATGTTGACATGAAACGTGCACTTTCCCAACGTCAGTACGTTACACCACGAGACTGAGGATGAGCTGGAGCTGCCACTGTTGCAGTGCAGGATGAGACTTGAAGTGGAGCCTCATTTTAGGGGCGTCTTTCTGTCGCCAGGAAGTTAAACCCGGGCAACCGCCGGAGCGACTCCACTTCCACTCTGTCCCTCACAAGGGATCTGACTGAGTTTGGCCGCCGACACATCGCCGGTGAACACATGCCGTGTTAGTTCAGCCGTCACTGCAGCTGCTTCCTCCAACTCCCAGCCAGATGTTGGCGGCGGTCAGTGAGCCGGACACTTGGGTGTCGCTGTTGGGAGGTCATCTTTCATGAAGCCTCATCAGATGGTCCGACATCTGTCGTAACGCCGCGACACCACGCGGCATCAATTAGAGGCGGCAGACGGAGACGTCCTGATAAGATCTGCGCTGCATCACTCCTGGTAAACACAGTCGGCCGACGAGTCAAAGACTTGGTGATGGATAACCCAGGGTTCTGGGGCTCCCCTCCAGTGGGAACCACACCCCCCCCCACAGTCCGGGTTTAAGTGGGCCATTACTCAGGCTTGGCAGCGGCTTGGTCTCTGCTGGGCGTCTCATTCCACTCAGGCGGATGGTGAAGGCTTTGCTGGAGAAAAGCGCTGGCAGAGACTCTCACGGTCAAGAGAGCTCTATTGTTTGGGTGAGAGGCTGGCGGTGCAGCGGCCGTGTGAGGCTGAATAGGTGCTTCTCGCACCTCGGCCGCACGAGCTCAGCACTGGCCGCACCTGGACCCGCCCACTTCACTGTCATGACCATGCTAACTGCTCAGCTAGCTTCATGCTATTGTATCGGCTCGTCTCAAAGACCCGCCGATACTAAACCTCAAATCGGCTGAATTCTTCGGGCGGTGGAGTCGCCACTGGTGCCAGCTTCCTCCGGGCAGCACTCGCCGCCAGGGTCGGCCATGTTGGCCGCGGTCTTTCATTGCTCTCGACCGTCACATGCTCTCTCATGGCTCACTGCCAACTCAGCTGGACCCCAAATGTCCACTGATACTCCGCCTGAGGGTCTGTCACTTGGCGTGGAAGCCCGGTTTGAAGATGGCCGCCACTCTCTCTCTGGCTGAGCCTCTCAGGCGCTCAGGTTCTGGCTTCTCTTCCCAAATCCAGGTCTTTGAAGCGGCCGTCCAGGTCTCCGGAGTCCGGCTGTTTGTTGTTGTTGTGCTGAGCACACGTGACCACAGCGGACACCCAGGAGCTGCTGGACCCTCCCTCCTGGACGCAGCCATGCGTGTGTGTGTGTCAGACTGTTCCTCGCTTGTGCGGACCAGTTCTTGACAAAACACTATCCGCGTGTGGCCCTCCTGCTCAAGCCTCAATTTGAGGATGAAGACTTCAAAATAACTGGGTCTGTTTCAGAGTCCTGGTTCAGGTGAGCCATATGTTTGGGAGGGTTAGGTCTAGAGGGAGAGGCTGGGGAAAGGGTGATGCCAGGAGAGGTCCTCACAAGGATAGAGAGAGACAAACTTGTCTGTGTGTTTAGTATATATATCTTCGTGAGGTCCAACTTTGGGGCAAAACACCTCCTTGTGGGGCCCTTCTGTCTTTCGTTGTGGCACATTTGCCAGACCCACAGGTCCAAACCTCAATTTGAGGGTTGAAAGGTCAAAATAACAGTTTGGTTGAGCCATGTGTTTGGGAGGGTTAGGTTTCCGAGGGAGAGGCTGGGGAAAGGGTGATGGCGGGGGTCACCAACATGGTGCCCAAGACAGTAGCCCATTTAAATTTTCATGTAATAACCGTCGTATTATGTTTGAGTTTGTGTTTTTCTTGTTCCACCATTGGTCACGATTGTGAAAACTCAGCAATGAGACGAGTATTTGAGGGGAATATCGTCCATGATTTATGGTGATTTCACTTGCCCTCGTAGTTCACGGTCGTACTGTACTACAGTATCACGCAGAAGAAACAGGTGGCTCACCTGAACCAGGACTCTCGACCAGGCTGGAACCCACTTAGAATCACACGGTTAGTTTTGAGTCTTCACCCTCAAAATGAAGCTTGTCGGGTCCGGCAAAAATGTCCCCACCAATGTCCTCACAAGGAGGTGTTCTTCCCTGGATGTGTCCCCACAAGGACAAGTATGCACACACACAAACTTGTACCTCTGTCCTTGTGGGGGGCACATTTTGGGAAGAACACCTCCTTGTGAGGACATTGGTGGGGACATTTTTGCTGGACCCCAAGAGTCCAAGGCCTCTCTGGCCATAACCCTCTCCCCCTAATCCTAACCTGAACCAGGACTCTGAACCAGACTCAGATTTTAACAATGAACTTTAGTATGTTTAAGATAAGACGGACTTTATTGATCTCACACAGGAGAAATTCACCGTCTCAGGAGCTCCTAAGTTGTTAGTGCAAAAAACAGAAATCAGTCAATGGTTAGTGCCACCAGACAGTCATCACAACATATTTACAAATAGACAACATCGTGGCGCAGCGTGGGGTGTTGACACAACAATATGTTCCTGTGTGGCACCGTGTGGTCCAAAGCTCAGAGCCACTGAGCAAAGCTCCTCAGTCTCCTCCACAGACTCAGCAGTCTTTGTCAACAAAAGGATGAAAGACTGGAGTCACTGTGATGAAAAGTGAGGCAGGAAGGAGGAGGTCCTACAGTGGAGCTCAGTCTCTGAGTTTGGTGCTCGTGGGACCTTGGCTTCTCTCATTCGTCATGTCTGCTGTGTCGTCCTCAGACCTGGCTCCCTTCAGCCTGAGGCCCCGAGGAGCCGTGTCGGTGCGGGAAGGTCAAGGTGTCGTCCTCATGTGTTCGCCGCCGCCACACTCTCCAGGTGAGACCCCCGACATCGCCGTCGCTCTGGCGCCGCCTGGAGGAGGGTGGCCTTCCTGATGAGACCGGTGCGTGCGTGCGTGCGTGCGTGCGTGCGTGCGTGCGTGTGCCTGGACGGTGGACCCAGCCCGCCGCACTGACCGGTCACTACGCGTCCTCATGAGGACCAAGAACCGTCCCGATTCATGGAAGCTAAACCGAGGAACTCTGCGACCTCCCTTGGTGTTGAGGAATACCCAGAATCTTTTGCATTGAATCAAAGATGGCGTCAAGAATGAAGATAAAACAGACATAAACATAGCTGATCCTGTCGATGTTGTCACTGCCTGATGCGGTCCGCCGGAAATTCCGGGACTGGAAGCGGAAATTGCGCATGTTTTACCAACTGACATTTACTGGTAAAGCGCATGCGTCCATGGTTATATCGCGCACAGTCAATGAAGTTTTTTAAAAACGTTTTTTTACTTCTACAATCTAGATTAAGGGTTAGGGTTGGGGTTAGGGTCAGGTCTGTGCAGTTTGGCTGTGACAAAGAAATAAACCAAAGTGACGCTTGCTTACCGTAAACCGCTTTGTCGGTAACTTCCTGCTTCAGCACCAGCATTTCCGGCGGACAGACCAGATCATACGACACATGAGCGTAAAAACATATAAGTTCCAGATTTTACTGTTACATATAGACTATTTTGACGACTATTCAAAAACCACTCAAATTTACGCGATATAACCCAATATACACCATTCGTTTTCTAACATCCGGTTCCAGTCCGGAACTTCCGGCGGACCGCATCAGGCAGTGACAGATGTGTCTTGCTTCTCACTCCCTTCTTCTTCTTGTTCTGAATTAACAGACAGTTTTGGCGTAATCCTGCCCCCTGCAGGCTCAGGATGTACCTGCATTAAGGAGTGTCCCATTCCTGAACCCTTGCTATTGAGGACAGAGGTTGAGGGTTAATTGCCTTGAGACCAATGAGGGTCCAGACCCAGACCCAGACTGGGACCAGGCTGAAGCTCCAAGTCTACCAGTCACTTCTCACTGCTAGAGAAACATTTTTCCAAACCAAATCCAGAAGTGAAACGCTTCCACTGGACTCAGTTCAGTCTCGTCTGAAGGTGGCGCCTCCTGTCGGTGGCCACTGCCTGGTGTTGGATGGAAGAGCCGCAAATGGCGTCACGCGTGGATCAGACTCTAACCTAAAGTGGCGCTTTTTGCTGCCTTCAAAATAATAACGCTGGTGCGGATCATTCGAGCTGCTCCCATGTGCTTCACTTTGACATCCGCTCCGTGCTCGCGCCTCCATCCAGCCAGAGGCGGTGAGAGCCACGACACGGGTTCTGGAGGATCAAATATGCTGGGTCATGAGAAGTGAGAAGAAGATGCTACACGGTGGATTATCTCCACATGCGCCGAGCGGCAGAGCGTCCCGGGCTCCGCCCCCTGGAGTAGAGACGCTGTCTTGAGTGACCAGCCCGACCCATCATTCTCCTTGTCAAAGTTTCGCCTCCGTGTTTGAGAGAAAGCGTCACGACGTGGACAGGTGTCCAGGCTCCTTAGCGTTCCTCACAGGGGCTTGATAGGAAGCTGTTAGCTCACTGTGAAGCCCAGCTCATCGATGGCGCCTGAGTCGGTTCAGTCGCTCGAGAACAGAAGGGAGGTGGTAGTTTGACAGCAATAGCAGGAGGTGTGACTCGCCGATCCGATCCGGACTGGACCTCTGGACCGCTGCGCGTTTGGTTGTTCCTGAGACAGGTCTGCTCGCTTGTCCTAGCCCCGCCCCGCTCACTCAAACGCCTTCTGTCCCGCAGAGATCGTCTACAGCTGGGTCTTCAACGAGTTCCCCTCCTTCGTGGCCGAGGACAGCCGGCGCTTCATCTCCCAGGAGACCGGGAATCTCTACATCTCCAAGGTGCAGCCCTCGGACGTGGGCAGCTACATCTGCCTGGTCAAGAACACGGTGACCAACACCCGGGTTCTGAGCCCCCCAACGCCACTGACGCTGAAGACCGACGGTGAGCCGCCGCTGACCTTCCCGCTCCGTCCATCCCCCCGCCACTCAGGTCGGGTTTAAAAAGTAGGTCAGTCATTATGTGGCCCAGGGGAACCAGGCGAGGTCCAGATCCATGACACCGATCACATCGGGGGTCGGAACAGAATCATCAGTCCCGTTCCCAGACCTGAGCAATCGAGTCTCCTCACTAACATTAGTAGCGACGGCAAAGGTCCCAGCCGGACCGCGGCGCCGCATCTCTCCCAGAACATTCCTCTCGGGGCGACAGTGCTGTCGATGTAACCCCGTGTTGACGGAGGGTTCCTCGGAGTCTCCAAGCCTCAGATGTTCACCACCACGGCGGATCGACCTCCTTCTCTATGGGCAGCACATAAACGCGCCCTCCTCCTCTGTCCACCCGCCTGGGTGTGAGTTCGGCGCTGGGATGATGGATCGCATGTTGGCAGGCGCCGCATGTCACATCGCTGCCCCTCCAGTGCTAAAAGTAGCGCAGTCGCCGCCATGACGAATGTGTTGCTGGTCTGCTGGTGTCACATCACTAAGTCATGCTGCCGTCCCACACCACGCGGCCCAGGCTCGGCGGCGGACGCACACTCACCTGACAACACAAGCGGGAGTCAGAGAGTGTGGGAGGAGTCAAGAGACAGGACTTGCATTCACTTGTGAAGTGGAGACTTGACTTGACTTGACACAATGCTGACTAGACGAGAAGCCACAAGAAAAGACTTGCATTCACTTGTGAAGTGGAGACTTGACTTGACAGGAGGCTGACTTGAGGAGATGTCACAAGACTTGCATTCACTTGTGAAGTGGAGACTTGACATGACAGGAAGGTGACTAGACGAGAGGCCACGAGACAAGACTTGCATTCACTTGTGAAGTGGGGACCTGACTTGACTTGACAGGAAGGTGACTAGATGAGAAGCCACAAGACAAGACTTGCATTCACTTGTGAAGTGGAGACTTGACTTGACAGGAGGCTGACTTGAGGAGATGTCACAAGACTTGCATTCACTTGTGAAGTGGAGACTTGACTTGACACAATGCTGACTAGACGAGAAGCCACAAGAAAAGACTTGCATTCACTTGTGAAGTGGAGACTTGACTTGACAGGAAGGTGACTAGAGGAGAGGCCACGAGACAAGACTTGCATTCACTTGTGAAGTGGAGACTTGTCCAACTCCTGCTTCTCTTGGCGAGTGGCCTTGCGTAGCATGTGCAGTGAGTTAGCTCTTGCTTTGGCGCATGCTAACCTGAAGCGTTAGCTTCTCCAAACACAGCAATGCAGACCTGGCGTGAGACCATGATGGCCGAGGTGCTGGAGCTGAGAACCTTCAGATGGATGAAGCCATCGATCATGTCCAGGCCCGTATGTTGCTCCTCTCGCGGCTCAGCGTGCCGCCGCAGCGCTCTCCTCCACTTGCTGTGTTAACAGTGCGCCGTGGTGCCGGCCGGCCAGAGAGGCGGAGCTCCCTGTGTCTCTGTGGAGACGGGACTAGAGTAGACAGCAGCAGCACTCCAGTGTAGCAGCACCTGCAGTACTCACTGCAACACTAGCAACATTCCCTGCTCCAGCGGTCAGCACTCGTACTACTGCTGAGTAGTATCATGACGACCGTTATACTGAGGTGCAGCGCTGCGGTGTCAGCAAGTCAAAGTACTACTTGTGTAGAAATGTGGATGGCGTATAAAACGATGTAACAGTACAGTCAGTATGGGTCATGCGCATCGTCGTGTGGTAACATTGGAGCACTTTCTTGTAATGCTAGCTGCTGTACTGTTTGTCGAGGCGGTTGTACTTCAAGTACTACGAGCAGAATTGGCAGCCGTTTTTTGTTGTTGCTGTCAGTAGTTCTTCGAGCAGCCGTACTAGTATGACTGCTCACAGTAGCGTGAGTTACTGCAGCAGCTGAATTGCTGTTAGTAGTAGGCCATACTGCTGCTAGTACTTGTACTCAAATGAATACCTGGCACTGCTGCTGAGCAGGGTTAGCAGCTGAAGCACAAGTGCTACAAGCACAACTCCGGTAGTAGACGTCGTAAAAAGGGTATTTTGAGCTCAAGTAGTAGGTGCCGTATTTTTATTTTATGTTTTGAAGTGGTTTTGATGATAGTAGTACAGATAGTAGTAGCAGTAGCAGTTGTAGCTCGCAGCAGTCCCTGGATGCTTTTTCAGTCGCTGCTGTAGCGGCAGTACTTCCTCCACTGTTTGGTAGCTGGTGGATAGTAGTTAGCATTAGCGCTAGCCAGGCATCAGCTGTGGGGGGTCCGTGAGATGGGCGACTCGAGGCTAGCGAGTCCAGCTCAGACTCTGCTGTGACGTGGCGACTGGCTTGGATTTCACCGCTGCTCTCTCCCCCCGCAGGTGTCATGGGCGAGTACGAGCCGAAAATCGAGGTCCATTTCCCTGCGTCGGTCCTGGTGGCTCGAGGAGTCACCGTGCGCCTGGAGTGCTTCGCTTTGGGCAAGTAAGTAAACGCCGTGCTCACCAATGTGACGAGCGTGACCCCCCACCCCCCACCTCCCATCCCAGGCCCCAGGTGCCTTTGTCTTCCCGCTCAGTCCATCACCTGAATGGCAGCAGGACATCTTGTCTGCAGGCCGCATGTGAAGTGAGTGCGCGAGAGGGACGGCGCGTGTTGTGTGGTGGGGGGAGGGGGGCGCGCAGAGAATTTGGCCCTGGGGAGCCGTGCAAGCTCATAATTGAGAGCCTTAATGTATCTGTGTTTCCCGGTGCTTTGAGGGCGCGTCGCCGGAGCCGAGGTTGTTTCTGTAAAAAATGAAGTTGTAATCGTCGGCAGCCAGGAGGAGACGCCGTGCTCAGCACTTAGCCGTCGCTAAACATAGACAGATATGAGCGTCGACGATCGGCTCGTTGAAGCCGCCGAGCTGGGTGGAGACCAGCTCCTTGTGGGACCCCAAAAGGTCAAACCACAATTTGTGGTTTAAGACTCCAGCTACTGCTTAGTCCAGCTACTGGCTACATGCTAGTTTAGCCCAGCTACTGGCTACATGCTAGCTTAGTCCAGCTACTGGCTACATGCTATCTTAGTCCAGCTACTGGCTCCATGCTAGCTTAGCCCAGCTACTGGCTACATGCTATCTTAGCCCAGCTACTGGCTACATGCTATCTTAGCCCAGCTACTGGCTACATGCTATCTTAGTCCAGCTACTGGCTCCATGCTAGCTTAGCCCAGCTACTGGATACATGCTAGCTTAGCCCAGCTACTGGCTCCATGCTAGCTTAGTCCAGCTACTGGATACGTGCTAGCTTAGTCCAGCTACTGGATACGTGCTAGCTTAGCCCAGCTACTGGCTACATGCTATCTTAGCCCAGCTACTGGCTACATGCTATCTTAGTCCAGCTACTGGCTCCATGCTAGCTTAGCCCAGCTACTGGATACATGCTAGCTTAGCCCAGCTACTGGCTCCATGCTATCTTAGCCCAGCTACTGGCTACATGCTAGCTTAGTCCAGCTACTGGATACGTGCTAGCTTAGTCCAGCTACTGGATACGTGCTAGCTTAGCCCAGCTACTGGATACGTGCTAGCTTAGCCCAGCTACTGGATACATGCTAGCTTAGCCCAGCTACTGGCTACATGCTAGCTTAGTCCAGCTATTAACCCCATTATCCAGGTCGTGGAGTTCGACTCAGGGAGATTCCAGTTTCTCCTCGAGTCGGACTCAGCAGCTCATATGCATTTTAAAAGTCAGATTTTAGCCAGCGTGACATGATAATTTGGTTTCCCAAGTCGTCGTGTGACATGGAGCTGACTGAACATGGATGTATCCACAAAGGAGACACAGACTCTCACAGCGGGACACTGAATCTGCACTGGACTCAAACACACACCGCAGGACTCCCAGGGCTGGCGGGCCAACAGGCGCTCCCACTCTGAAGCGCGGCAGCCGGCCACGACACTGACCACACACACTGGTGTGTGCGTCACCTGTGCAACGCTCGCTGCTCGTCCTGGAGTGGACCCACGTTGCGTAACGGCGCCATCACTCTGCTCTCAGCTGGAGTCTCAGCCCGTAGTGACCCGGTGCTGCGGGTCGCTCGTCCTCCCACTCGCCGCGCCGCCGGCAGCAGCTCCGGCTCTGGACGCCTTTCAAGCTCCTCCACAACAGAACGGAACCAGTTTACGACACGTGGACGCCGCTGGGATCGGAGCAGAGCCGCTTCAGTATATTTGCTTCATTTGTTCAGTTGGATTTATTTTTCTAATATTGGTGTCTGTCTCATGTGCTGCAGTCTGAGGATGTGTCTGACAGACAAACTTGTTAATCCTGAATTTGTTATCCATTGGATGGGCGTGGTGCAGCGAGGGAGGGGCCTTGCTAGCGTGAGCAGGAGCACGAGTAACTGCAGCAGTCTCCGTGGCTTCCACTTGTTCCGTGGCTCTCCCTCCGACCCTGGCCTCCTGACAGCCTCCTGACGCTGCTGCTCGATATTCCGCCTTCATTCAAGCGTCCAGCTGCAGAGACAACCCTCCCTCCCCCCCGTCTATAGATCCACAAATCAATGGCTCAGCAACATTTCACATCAATAACATATTGTGTTAGGAAACGCAGTGGTCCACTTTACACGCTGTAATTCGATTGCGTCCGCGCACAGTGGAATAAAACCGCGCTCCACACAACACATCGCGCCTGCCCTCGCCGCCGCTCACTTGCCGGCGCCCCCTGCCTGTCTGCTTCTCTTGGTCCTCACAGAGAACTTCAACAGACTGCACTCGGTTGCTACAGTCACTTTGTCTCATTCTGTCGAGTTTATCCCACTGAAGGAGGAGAAGAAGAAGACGCTTTATTGCCATGCTCAGTGGGGATCCCACCAACGAGGAAAGTGCTTTGAATCGCGTGCTGTCATAAAATAAAATAAAATATGCTGTCAACAGTTGATTTTGATAACATCGCTTGTGATGGAGGAGGCGTCAGCTGGATTCCCGAGGCCCCCAGGTTCCTTGTCGTGGCCCTGTCTGTGGCGTCCTGCGGCCCCCTGACAGGTGGACACATGACTCCTCTCCGGCCGTCAGTCATGCGAGTGGCCTTCCAAGCTGCAGCAGATCACAGGTCTGACCTCGTCCCGGGAGCTGACCTTCTGCTCAGGAGGTGTTTCATTGGAGCCGCATGTGTGACGCGGGCGTTTGTACCTCCGACGCCATGTTGTTTTTCAAGCGAACCCACCTCTGCACAAGGAAAACGCAGGTATCCCTGAGGCAGTCGAGAGCTGAGCCAGAAGACAGGGCTCTCCACTGACTGCTGGGTTCCTCCGCTCACCTGTGCTCACCAGGTGTGACCCAGAGAACCAGAGCTTCTCTGGGTGGACGCTCTGAGAGAGAGAGGAGCTCGGGCATCCAGGAGAGACTCGGAGGAGAGCTGATGGATGGAGAAGGTGCTCCAACTGGGTGCAGCGTGAAAATGGCTTCAGTGAGAAGTTCTCAGGCCACTCCCACAGCGATGAGACGAGTCCCACACATCTGAGCGAGTCCCACACATCTGAGTGTGTGTGTGACCTGGATGGACTTCCTGAACTGAGCCATCGATGGCAGCGGCTGAACAACCTTCCATCTCAACTTCCTGTCTTCGGGAGTCAGTTTCCCTCAGAAGACTCGCTGACCTGTGTTTACTTCTGTGACTCTAGTCCGCAGTGGTGCGACTTGTCGAATGTTCTTCATGACCTGTCCTGCTCTCTCCGCAGCCCCGTGCCCACCATCACGTGGAGGAAGGTCAACGGAAACATCCCGAAGAAAGCGAGGCTTCGCAAGTCGCAGGCCGTGCTGGAGATGCCCAACATCCAGCTGGACGACTCGGGGACGTACGAGTGCCGAGCTGAGAACCCCAGAGGAGGCACCGCCTACAAGGGCCACCTGCAGGTCTACAGTGAGTCTGCGTCTGTTGCTCCGCAGCCCAGTCTGTGAGCTGGAGTCAGTGCTGGAGTCACAGCGCTTCACAAGGCTCTGATCCCATCACACGGGTAAACGACACTACAAATCACGCAGGAGACAAGGACACGTCCTGTCGGGAGGAAGAGCAAGGCCTCGCTCTCCCTGGCGACCGTAAACCAGCCGGCAAGGTCGCACGTCCCACGCTCCTCGTGTCTCACCATAATGGCCTCACAGGGGCCTTGGAGGTCGCGACCTTCCCGGGTCCCTTCGGGTGACGTCACCAGGTGGAGAGCAACTCATGGAGTCAGTCGGGGGCAGCATAACACGGACATGACGAATGAAACACAACTGACTTAAATAGACGAAGCACAGTTCAGACACAACCAATCGCTAAAATCGATTTGCACAGAACACAGAGCCAAACAACTCAACAATGACTCAGTTGAGATGAACATAGTCAAGTAAGGAGTCGCTCAGCTCTGAACCGGACAGTTCAGACACCTCAGTGATTCACTGAACCACAAACTGTTTCACTGAACACCACAGCGATTCACTAACAACACAGTGACTCACTGAACACCACAGCGATTCACTAACAACACAGTGACTCACTGAACACCACAGTGATTCACTAACAACACAGTGACTCACTGAACACCACAGTGATTCATGAACAACACAGTGATTCACTGAACACCACAGTGATTCACTAACAACACAGTGACTCACTGAACACCACAGTGATTCACTAACAACACAGTGACTCACTGAACACCACAGTGATTCATGAACAACACAGTGATTCACTGAACACCACAGTGATTCACTAACAACACAGTGACTCACTGAACACCACAGTGATTCACTAACAACACAGTGACTCACTGAACACCACAGTGATTCACTAACAACACAGTGACTCACTGAACACCACAGTGATTCATGAACACCACAGTGATTCATGAACACCACAGTGATGGAGGAGGAGGCTGCAGCGCAGCATGGCTCTGCTGCCCCCCTCATGTCTCTCTCTCTCTCCTCCCCCTCCTCCCCCCAGCCCTCCCCCAGTGGGTGCGCATGATCAATGACACGCGGCTGGACAGTGGGGAGGAGCTGGTGTGGGAGTGCCGGGCCACCGGGAGACCCCGACCCACCTACCGCTGGCTCCGGAACGGCTTGCCCCTGAGCTCTGAGGTAGCGTGTCGCTCAGGTCGCCGCCGCGTCTCCTGCTGAACTCTGGGCTTCATCTCTGCCTGCTCCTGTGCCGCAGGGTCGTCTGGAGGTCACGGACGGGGAGCTGACCATCCACAAGCTGCAGCCGCTGGACTCCGGCATGTACCAGTGCGTGGCCGAGAACAAGCACGGCGCCGTCTACTCCAGCGCAGAGCTCAGGATCCTCGGTGAGTGTCGGCCCGGGACTCAGGGAGTCAGAGTCTCCAGCCTCAGAGAGTTTCTTTATTTATCCATCCACTTGATATCAAACGTGGCTGAAGAGCTCAGTCGTCCACGAGACACTCGGAGCAGAGGAGAGGCTCCTTCTGAGCCCCGGGGCAGACCCAGGTGACCCGGTCCCTCTGACCCGGGGAGGTTTCTGGAGAGGGAAGCCTGGACCTCTTTGCTCCGGCTGCTGCCCCTCCACGCTGCCCTGTGATTGGCCGCCTTGCTCGGCGCCAGCGGCGGCTCATTGAGATGCAGGAGAGAGCGGCGAGCCGCGCGGCTGCGGATTGCCAATCAATGGTGCCGACACGGAGCGCATGAATAAAAGAGCCTGATGATTGTGTTCAGCAGGACGAGAGCCAGCAGTCGGACCTTCTGCTGGAGGGAGCTGAGCCTCACACTGATGCAGGGGGCTCATCCTCCTCCTCCTCCTCATCCTCATCATCATCATCATCATCACCTCATCATCTTGATCATCATCACATCACCTTCATCTTCATCATCCTCATCCTCATCAGTGGAGAGCAGAGCTCAGGTCATGAAGACACCGAACATCACGAGAAGAGTTGAGCATTTAGCCAGACTTGAAGAGACAGTGAAACCCTTTGAGACGAGGTACAGGTCAGACACAGGGTCCTGGCTGACCTCTGACCCCTGTTTCTGAGCAAAGCCACGCTTCACCCACTCAGGTTCACCCGCTCCTCCCGATGTGAGACTTGACTCTGGCTGTGCTCAGCTGGTCGTCTCCATCAGGACAGATGAGAGGACAGTGGCACTCGCCGCTGCCCCACGGTGTCTCGGCCCAGAGAGAGTCACGGTTCCAGCTGCGTGTCCAGGGGCGGCGGCGCTGAGGAGCCCTCCGGAGTCAGCAGCGCTGGGCCCCGCTGTGTGGCTGCCTGTGATGTCAGGGGCCAGGCCTCAGTCAGCATCTGAATCATGGCAGCTGACGGAAGCCCCCGGCCTGTAGGGGGAGCACATGTGGCCGGGGGACACCCTCCGCCTAGTTCTGTCACTTTTGGAGCCGTCACTATTGAGGACGGCCCCTGGCTCTGACTTGTTTGACTCACAGAGTCTCTGCCGGGAATGATCCCCGTCTCCGGTTCAGACAGGAAGTGAGTTCTACCCATGTGACCAAGGCATCCGAAGCAGTGAGTGAATCCCTTTGATGCTGTGGGTCACAGGTGAGTCAGACTCACTGGACTTGCTGTGACTAGGGAGGGAGGGAGTCAATGGAGGGAGGCTTCACACACGTAAGTGAGTCCCAAGCCGAGTCGCTCGAACTGGACACGGTGGAGCCCATCAGTCTGACTTGACGTGTCTCTGGTGTCTTCACAGCCTCGGCGCCCGTCTTCGTCCCCGACCTGGTGCGCCTCATGGCCACGCTGGGGAAGGACGTCTCCCTGGACTGCAGACCCCGAGCGTCGCCCCCACCCCGGGTCACCTGGAGGAGAAACGACAGGCGCATCCAGCCCAGCAGACGGTACGTTTCAGTGTCCGAGTCATGTGCGTGAGGTCGCAAGGTGTGTTTGGTCCTGATCACCACCAAGTCACCGCGTCGTGTTCTGGTCGCTGACAGGCTGGGTCCAGTTTGGTGCCTGTCCGGGGCTGGTCTGGGGCCTGTTTGAGGTTGTTCAGGGGCCTGTCTGGGGCCAACCACGATTTATTTTCTTCCAGTCATTTGCTCTTTTTTTTGTTCAACTTAAGCTCAAAATGATCTTCTTCTCCAGTGAACATCAGACGTGATTGTGATTTATGTTCTTCTCCACTGATGTTTACATGCTGGTTTGTTGTTGTTTTCTCTGTTTTCATTTTATTTCTTGGAGGAAAAAGGCTTTGTTGACTTCTTTTATTTCCATTGGAAAGGTTTTTTTTTCTGTAATATTAACATTCGATTTTTATGGCCCAGACGTCTGTCACGGCTCCTCACTGAGGTGAGGGAGTCTTGGTCCTGGCCCCAGGGCTTCCTCCCTCCTCTCTGCTGAAGCAACACAGGCTCTTCCCCGAGTCTCTCCTGGGTGACGGAGCTTCTCTCTGGTGAGAGGAGCAACCCAGCGGTCGGTGAAGGGCTTTGCCTTCTGGCTCAGCTCTCTCTTCACCATGACGGCACCTGGTTGGAGGACAGGTGTTGGTGGTAGCTTTGAAGCGTCTCAATGATCCACTCAACTTAAAAGTGCTGGACTCTGCTTCAGTGTGTCTGAACGCTGGGCTCTAAACGGAGCGCGGAGCGACTCCCGCAGCGCCCTCCTGTGGTGGTCCTCTGTGGAGTATGGGAGCGTCTCGGGCGCAGAGAAGAACGTGAGGAAGCGAAGCGGCTCCACGTTTATCTGCCGCCGACAGCCGCGGCGGCTTAATGAAGGTTTGTAATTGACATGGATTTCCGCTAATGTTTTGGGCTTTTGTCTTCCAAATGGAGGGGATGAATCCCATTAGTCTGGGAAGAAGGCGGGCGACTCGACAGAAACCCGGCTTCCTGAGGAGAGATGGCAGGAGACGGAGCTGCTCTCCCGTCGCTCGGACTGATGTGAGCCAGAAGATCTGAGACAAACGGGCTCAGACAAGGAGACTGAAATCCAAACCTGATTCTGCGGCAGCAGATCAACATGGTGCCACACGCCAGACAACTTGTGTTTCCCCTGGAGCTGCTCCATAAGCCACAGAGACTCGTCCGTTCACTCACTCACCAGGAGCCGTGAGGTCAGACTGTTTCAGCAGTTGCTTCCTGTTGAAACACACCGCTTCCTCATAGACACAGTTCGGCGCCAAGTCGGCGCAGTCACGTGACCGTCTTAAGGCACCACGCACAGCGACGCGGGGATGGATCTGTGAGCGTGGCGCATCGGTGTAGCAGGACCCGGTGCAGGTACCAAACGTGTCCCACCTGCCTCGGAGTGATGACGTCACATCCAGATACCATCTCTTTTTTTGTTTAATGTTTCGATGATGAGCCAGAGTCAGGCGTTCAAACCTGGCCACGCCCCTTTGTTGTGAGTGAGCAGTGCCTGCTTCTGTCCGACGCCAGTCGACGGTGTGTCTTGATGCTAGCTAGCGGGACAAATGTTCATGTGCTTATGAGGACTGAGGATCTTCAGTTCGCCAGTGCCAGTTCTCCCAACTGACGTTTACTGACTTGCGGTTCAGCCGGACCACATCAGGCAGTGACAGGGCTGTGTCTACGGCGCGCTCACTAGCGTTAGAACAAAAACCTCGGTCGCTCCCGATGATCACGTGCGCTCGGCGATGGTCATGTGATCAGAGTGAAGAGAGTCATTGTTTTCATCAGACATTGAACATGATCTTGTGTCACCAGGAAGGGATCAGGTGTTTGAACTTTCTGGCCCAGACACCAGTCGCGACGTCCACGTCCTGATGTCCCAGCTGGCGAGGGACACGCCCACTGTGCTGTGTGACTCCTGGTGCCACGTTCATATCTTCACTTCCGGTTCAGGAACGTGTTTTTTGAAGCAGCATTTTTACATTTCAGGGTGTCTAGAGCTCCCAGAGCAGAACTTCCTCCGCTTCACCCGCAGCGCCCCCCTCAGGCTGTAAACCCTTCACAGCGGAACATTTTATTGAGTAATTGCCGGGGCCGGCGCTCCGGCGGGTGATTTACCATCCCACAGTTGCTCTGCTCGCCGGCACCGCAGCCATCTGCTGGCACACCTGCTCGCGCCGTCCACGCTCACGCCGCCGTCGCTGCTAACAAGTCAGAGCGAAATGTCAGTGGCGTATTTCCAGTGTCCTTCAGCTGCTTCTGCGGTTTACCTCTTTTGCCGCCTCTCTCTCCGGCACTGGTGCTGCCGAGTCTGCCGGCTCTTCTCGTCCGACCCCTCAGGGAAGTGGGCGCCTGCCACAGGCTGTTCTCAGCAGTGTTTGGCTTCATCAAGTGCATGATCCCTTCAAACCGAGGCTCCGGAGCTGACTTGAACCCGAGTGGGGAGATGAAGTGCGGGTGGATTCCCAGGACCCCGACGTGTGACGTGAATAACACGACTGATAAACAACAGGGACAGTTGAGTGAGGAGGAGAACTCTTCAGTTTGTTGACTTTCTCCTCGTGTCACATGTCACTGACCTGAAGGGGCGAGCGTGTCCGACAACACACTGTTAATGTGTGTTGTTATTCCTCCTTAGCAAACAACAGTCAGCTAGCATCCAGGCTAACGTTAGTGTCAACGCACCTCAAAACAGGCGAAGCTCCGCCCATTTCTGCTCCGTTGGTTCATCAAACCAAGTCAGATGATCAGCACCGATGCACGAGGTTGCAGAAATGCTGGAGCTTCCAAAACATCTCCATACACAGGAAACAAAACACGGCAGCCAATGAGGCGTGACGTGAGTGAAGCGCTGTCCCAGATCTTTGGGAGGTCAGGGGGCACTTCACAGTGGAGGCCGCTCCGAACCAAGCTAGTGTTGAGGGCCAGACTTCTGAGGCCGTCAGCGGCTGAATCTCTGCTGCCCTCACCTGGCGGCGGCGTCATCCAAGAGCCGCCTCCCACTTGGGTTGTGTGGCTCTGACTATAGGGGGGTGGTGGGAGGGGTGTCTCTCTCGTGCCACGACTTGTGAAGTGAGTCTCTCAGAAGGACGTGAAGGAGGAGGAGGCTGATGGATCGATCTTCTGGGATCACTTATCAGGACTCAGCCCTGATGAAGCTGAAGGGCAAAGCTTCGACCTCCAAACACAATCCCTGACCTGAAGACCTGAGCGCTGCAATTATGTTCATCTCCATCCCGACATCTGCGGCGCAATCTGGAGGCCGATCTGGCTGTTATCGGCCGCTGGCTGTTATCGGCCCATGTTAGCGGCGCATTGATCTGATTGTTCCCGCCGCGCGTCCTCTCACGACACAAACATGTGATAAGGAGTGTCAGCGCTGATGTCCGTCACCCACTGGTCGCTGAATCTGGCATCGATCCCTGCAGGGTGCTGCTGCTGCGCAACAACACGCTGAGAATCCTCAACTCCAGTCGGGCCGACGAGGGCAGCTACGTGTGCCGGGCGGAGAACCAGCTGGGCTCGGCAGAGATGACCACCACGCTGTGGGTGAAAGGTAAGTGTCGCCCCCGGGGGGCAGCCGTCCCCACCGGGGGATTTATGCGCTCGCTCATCCGTGAACTCTCACATTGAAGAGTCATATCACAAGGACACGCTGCGCCGTGGCGCTGACAGCTGGTGAGGTTCGGCCCGTGTGACCTTTACTGGAGACACACGAGTCGTGTTGTCGACAGCAGAAGAACAAACGATGGAGTCGATACCTTCTTCAGGTGCTGTGACACCGTAACAAGAGAGGTTCTAGCTAGCACGCTCCTGTTAGCGCCACTGACCCGTGATTTATGGAGCTCACCTGAGGTGATTCATCAAAGCAGACGTCGAACCAGGGTTGGTGTGGGACAGTGTCGGTCGGAGCGTTGCAGGGTGTGATGTGTCGCCAGGTCTGTCGATGAAGGCCGAAGCTCGAGCGACACTTCGGTCAGCGATGTGTTGTGCACGTGAGGCCTTCAAACTCCTGGCTCCTCTGTGGAGCTGCTGCAGGAGGAGAAGAGAGGAAGCACAGCACCTTCTTCTGACTTCCTCTCCTGCCGACGGGCCCGGCCCATAGCCCCGCCCCCATCCCATAGTCCCGCCCCCACACGCCACAACTTGCTTTGTAAAAAACAAGCTGTAAACATCGATTTGTGCAAAACAACTTTTTATAAAGACCAACGTCTGAGTCAAAGAATGGTTAACAGAGATGAACTGTTGCCACGGTAACAGATGCTGGAGTCTCCTGGGCAGCTGTTTCACTCAGCTGACCCTGATTCACGAGAAAAAACATCCATGTTTTGACCCTGATTCTTTCCCTGACTACCAGCTAAATGTCTGCACTTGGTTCATCTTCTCTCATATGTTGACGCAAGTGAAGCAACAGTTGTATCAGCTGTGCATCTGTTTTCTAAACTGTCACTCATTTAAACGTCCATTCATTCAAACTAAGGATATACGAAGCCTTGACTCTTGATGAAATCCATAGAACCAGGTGAGCTGGCGTCCATGACTCTCCACCAGTCACAGCGCGTCCATGACTCTCCACGCGTGGAGAACCGGCAGATTACGCTGGTAAACAAACATGGCGGCCGAGTTACGGCGGCAAAAGGCTCGAGAATCTGTGAATTTCTATCATGTGTGGTGAAATTAGCGAGTGTAAACACTCGTGGTCACCAGTGTGTTGACACGAGGAGTGGGACGTGATACAGGGACATTTAGGGCGTCCTCCTGAGAAAACAGGGCGCCCCGTATCTCAGAGCCTGAGCACACAGTGCTGCGTGATGGTCAGGCTCATCCCCCACCGCCCTCTGGGCCTGGACCCGCTGGTTTGCTCGGCTCAGTCTGGTGTTCCATTGCGGACCTCGGTGGAGCTGAGTCTGCAATCTCAGCAGGAGGATGGAGTTATGTGGCGTCTCTGGTCAGAGAGAGAGAACCAACAGCTGGAGCAAGGTCCAGACGACACAGTGTAAACAAACCAACAT
Source organism: Synchiropus splendidus (assembly GCF_027744825.2). Lineage (NCBI taxonomy): Eukaryota > Metazoa > Chordata > Actinopteri > Syngnathiformes > Callionymidae > Synchiropus > Synchiropus splendidus. The sequence continues at coordinate 70,754,275 of NC_071334.1, read as the reverse complement.
CAACAACACCACAGGGAGACAGGAAGTAGACGCGCACTGCGCTGCAGCCACACACCTCCTGGGAGCTTGGAGGCTGTTTACAAGTGGAGCGGTGCCGCAGCTGGGAGCGGGAGCGTATGGGAGCGATGCGCCAAGCCGCACGGCGCCAGTTAGCCTGCCGTGACAGTGCAGCAGCTTTGTGTTTGCAGAGGCCACGCGTGTGGAGCTGAGCCCCAGCCGGGTGGAGGTGACGGTGGGCGAGAGCGTGGTGCTGAGCTGCAGGGCCACGCACGACACCTCGCTGGACGTGACCTTCCAGTGGTTCTTCAACCAGAGGGCCATCAGCTTCCAGCAGCACGGCGGACACTTGGAGTCCATCCAAACCGTCAGAGCCAGAGTAAGGACCTCCACCGCGGCATGTGTGTGTCTCCTCCCAGCCCCTGGGTCTGGGTTGGTCCTGACAACGGCACCAGGAGAGACTCACCGCTGTGTCTTCTCTGGACTGCAGCAGTCCTCCACCGTGGACCTGATGATCCGGAGCATTCTACTGAAGCACGCTGGGAAGTACGGCTGCCGCGCCCAGACCAGCGCCGAGACCGTGTTGGCAGAGGCGGAGCTTCTCGTCCGAGGTGAGCTCACACACACCACCCTCACGCCGCCCCTCACACCTTCACCTTGGGGCTGGAACAGGAAGTGAAACCTTCAGAAGAATCTGAAGCTCATCTCCTCCGTGCTTCGTCCTCAGGTCCTCCTGGGCCGCCCGGGGTGGTGATCGTGGAGGAGATCGCCGACACCACCGCGACTCTCTCCTGGACTCGGGGCCTGGACAACCACAGCCCCATCATCACCTATCACTTACAGGCCCGGAGCCCCTTCTCACTCGGCTGGCAGACGGTCCACACAGGTAACACACACATCTCTGTCCTGGTGGGGACCTCTCCTGGCCGTCACCCTTTCCCCAGCCTCTCCCCCTAAACACATGGCTCACCTGAAACAGGACTCACTTATTTTGAAGTCTTCACCCTCAAAACTCGATGCGGACCTGCCAAAATGTCCTCGCAAGATCAGTGTCTTGTCATACATTGGGCCATACATGTATATGCACACACACGTTTGTCTCCTCTCCATCACCATTTCCCCAGCCTCCCCCTCTAAACCTAACCCTCCAAAACACACAGTGAAACGTCACCTTCACTCTGAACCAAGTTTTAACCCGCAAACCTGTGGAGTCCAGCCAAATGTCCCCACAAAGCCATATGGTCCTGAAGGATAAGGATAGTGTTTTGTCAAGGATTGGTCCCCACAAAGCAAGAAAAACAAACACACGCGAAACACGAGGTGACGTTGCTGTTGGGACAAGTCTGGTTCCATCTGCTCCTGGCTGGAGTCCGTTTTCTGTCGTTTGAAGGTCCAGAAACACAGGACTGATCTCAGTCCAACCACAACCACGGGGGGAAGGTTGGGAGTTCAGGAGACGCCTGGGACAGTTGGGGCCCGCACCCAACCCATAACCCCGCCCCCTCCCAACACAACACGTCAACGACTGACAGATAACAATTTGCTTGGTTAAAAAACATCTATTTGTACCAAAATAACTTGATAAACAACAGATAAACAAACATCTGAGTCAAAGAACAAACAACCAGACTGTTGCCACGGTAACACTTTGAGATGCAGGGGTCCCTGGGCGACTGTTTTAGTGGGCTGAGCCTCATTCATTCAAATAATGATAATGATAATGAAAACATGTTCATAATGATTCTTTCCTCACCACAGAACATGGTGTGTACAGCCTTGTGTTGTATCATTCATTCAAACAGCACAGATATAAAAGCTTGTGGCTTGATTCAGTCAACAGAACGACTGGGATTCTGATCCCTGTCAAGCTATGTTCTCTCACTCTGACAGGGCGTGTGTTCGTCCGCTCGCCCCCCGCGGGCAGGGGGGCGCCAAATATTCCTCCCATTAGAAAGCAGTGAGTTAGTTTAGTGAAGGACCGTTTCAAGTGTGGAACTGATCTGCCGTTTCCTCCTGTCAGCAGCGTCACACACCCCATCAGTAGCAGCTTCCATGCTGCCAGTGTTGCCACTCAGATTGTGGCGGTCAACAAATATGGCGACCGCGATGGCCAAAATACGGTTGTGAAAGGTTGGAGAATCTGTGAATTTGGATCACATTCAGTGAAATCACCGGGCGGAAACGCAGTTTAATGTAAAGCAGTGAGATGACACCAGGAGTTGGGCATTGTACAGGCACTTATGAGACGTTCATGGCGTCCTGCAGAGGGGTTGGTGTGCTGGAGGGCGTCCATGAGAGAACACATGAGCGAGGAGCACGACAGACAGAGCAGGACCAGCCGAGGGAGACTCGGGTCCAGGAGGCTCAGCTCTGACCAGTGGGACAGGGTGTGTCTCAGGTGCGGACGTGTCCGAGAGACGGGCTGAGCTCCTCTGCTCTCAGGAGGGGGCGGGGCTCCGTGCAAACAGCCTTATCGGCGGCTGTTTGAGGAGCAGCTCGTGGGACTGGAGTGGCCTGAAAGTGGCCGGCTCCTGCTGATAAGAGCGTCGGCCTCTGCTTGTCCACATTTGCATAAAGAGGCCGGCGGTTCATTTGTGTCCTCGGTGTTTGTTGTTGAAGGATCAATATTGGCAGAGCGTGAGGAGGCCAGATCCGCCAGCCGCCTGTAATAACCGCCTGTAATAACCGCCTCGGTGAGAGCCATCAGTCTCACTGAGACGAGGAGGGAGCGGAAGAGTTGGGCTGCAGAACTGAAGCGGACCAGGCCGTGTTCCGGCCCGGTGCAGGTGCCAAACGTGTCCCACCTGCCGCGGAGTGATGACGTCACAGCAGGCAGATACCGTGTCTGTTTCTTTAATGTTTCAATGAGCCAGAGGAAAGAGAAATAAAGGATGTCAAGGTGATTTCTACCACATGCGCAGCATTTATTTCCACTAAACACCGTGTTTGTCATGGAATCTTTTGCCAAGTTTACGTCCGTTCTCCTCCTCAGTCTGTGGAACAAGGCGTCGTGACTGGCTGACACCTGCGGAGCTTTGTTTTTACGACTGAACTACCTTCAGATGGACATCATTATCTGCTGTGGAGACTGTTGTGATTTCTGGTGCGACATCAAAGAGAAACAAAGCGGCTGACAGACAAAGACCGACAAAAAAAGAGATATGGTATCTGCCGGATGTGACGTCATCACTCCGCGGCAGGTGGGACACGTTTGGTACCTGCACCAGTTCTGAAGACACTGACGGTCAGGAGGAGGGTAGGAAGCAGGAAGTCGGGTCAGTGGAACGGAGGAGTGGATGTCCCCAGAACAGCAACGTCTCTGAGGCTTTTCACTCTACAGGCTCTGTCTCGGGCGGCCTGGGTCCCATGCGCCCCCTGCTGTGCAGCCGCGCACCTCTGCGCCTCCGATGATGTCCTTTGTTTCCATGCGCTCTTCATAAAATCACACCGCCATGGTCTTACTCGCCTCAGTGTTCTGGGAGTTTGTCAAGTTGTTTTTGATGATGTCGTCGCCCAGACAGCCGCCAGACCCTCTACCGCGCTGCGCTTACCATGTTTGTGGCACTGTGCACGGAGCTTCCAGCATCTAGAGTGGAGAGCTTCTGGGGACCAAGTGCAGCTCTCCAGGCTGGATCACACTGACTCGCTTGTGTTCACATGTCGGTCTTTGTCTTGAGACGGAGTCGGTGATGTGAAAAGCCCCTCAGTCAGTCTGGTCACTCCTGTGTTGAAGCGGTATCTTCTGTCACCCGCAGATCCAGAGCCTGTCACGGGAGACATGGAGTCCGCCATGGCCGTGCAGCTCAACCCCTGGGTGGAGTACGAGTTCCGAGTGGTGGCGAGTAACGCCATCGGGACCGGCGATCCAAGCGCGCCGTCCCGAGCCGTCCGCACCAAGGAAGCAGGTGAGCGTCCAGAGAGAAGCGCCTGAGCTTCCCGAGTGTGTGTTTTGGGGCGGGGGCGGGGTTTAAGTGTAAAGCCATGACATGAGCCGCAAGACGCCCTCGGAGTAGGTGCAGTCGGACGTGAGCGTGGTGACATGCAAATGATTCAGGATAATAGATTCCCAGAGGAAAGGTAAACACGAGTTGTGTTGAAAGAAGACGGAACACAGCCGAGCCTCTTGCATATTCAAGGCTCACGGGAGCGTCTCGCCGAAGCCTTAATGTCGGTCCGTCATCCGGCGAGGACAAGGCCCGTGCTCATCTTTCGACGCACCTGTCCATGTCTCCCATAGTTCTCACAGCAGTCACGTGCTGCGATCAGAGTGTCAGCACAAGGACTCGTATCATCCCGTGAGCCGCCACTGATGCAGCTGGGTGACCACTAGCGTGGTCAAACCTGGGCGGAGCGAGGAGCGATGACACCTGCAGACAGAAGAGGTCGGGACGTTACTGTCTGCTGTGTCTGCGGGGTAGTATGGCCCATTCGCACTCCCTGCACGTACAAAAACCAAGCCACGTTACCGTCACCGATCACATGCGTCCATGCCTTCTGTGTTGCTGTTCACCAATATGTCCACCAGGGGGAGCAGCCACATGTCAAAAGATTTGCTTTACAAGCATTGATCATGTAACTCTTGCACAAAAGAGAAAATGGAGGCGTTGGGCCGTTAAATATATCGAGATCGTGATTTATTAGACTGGCAACAGCAACACTGCCCCCCATGGTTTCCAGTGGTACTGCTCCCTAAGCTTTATGAGGAAATACAGACAGAAGACTCCGCCCAGATCCAGATCTGTATGAGCGTTAATGGACCTCCAGGTTGTTCAGCGGGTGTTGTGGTCCGCCTCTAGATGGAGCTCCGCAGTGGTCCCCATAGAAGTTCAGCAGCCGGTGGCGATGTTCAGTGGCTCTGTGTGTGTGTGTGTGGTGTTGCGCAGCAGTGATGCAGCGGAACCTTTCCTTCTCCTCACAGTCCCGTCGGTGGCGCCAGCCAACGTGAGCGGGGGAAACGGCCGCAGGCACGAGCTGGTCATCTCCTGGGAGGTGAGTGTCGACAGCCACAGCCGGCCAGGATTCTCATGCCCTCATCCAGGGACAGTGCCGACTGTTTTGTGAAGAAACGTCGTGATGTTGACTAGCCCCAGATTTCTCTAGAAAACAGTGGTGCGGGGTTTATTCTCCTCCACTGTGGCCCCCAACATTCCGTTCAGTTTGAATGACATGTGTCGAACTTCATCACTCCTTTTTCTTTCATTTCTGTGCCATCCGTTTTGAGCTCGTACAGAAAGATTTTTAATTGTAAAACAAAGTTTCAACTGTGGATGGCAGAGAAATGCCTCCATAGAGGCCAGGAGGGTGGAGCAGCACGCAGCGAGGCCTGTTCCTCCTGAAGCTCTGGCCTTGTCAAGACATTGTTAGCTGCGACAGACCCTCCTTCTCACACCCCTCTGCTCTCACATCGCCGAGAAAGAAAACGAACCCAGATGTTGGAGCGGAGAGCGTGAGCTGGAGAGAGCTGCTTAGATACGGGGGGAAACGTCTTGTAGAGAGAGGAGCGGGGCGCCAGGGAGCAACGCAGCCTCTGAATTGCATTTGCTGACTTGCTATTGAAACTGAAGCGAGAAACAAACGCCGCTCTCCTGGAGCTGCGAGGATCAAGTGCTGGTAATGTAATGAGAAGCTGTCGAAGCAGATCAGAGACGATGTTGTTGGGTCCTCGGGGATGTGTGTGAGCCCAACAACCACATTAGCTCAGCCGTTTAAACGCTTTTGAAGAACGTCCGCGACAAGACTGGAGTTTACTGTCGGAGAGGAATCACGGGCGGGAGCTGGTCCAGGAGGGTCCGGGGAGGTGGAGAACCAAAAGCCATCTCTGACCATGACCAAGATGACGGAGAAGGGCGGTGAGAAGAAGGAGGGAACGGCTCCTGGATGAGTGAGCAACCCTGGCCCCAGCACTGAGGAGGACCTCCGGCCAGGCCCCATGGGTCGTGGACCTTCTCTCATTCCACAGGTCAAGCCCCAACCAAGAGGTCCTCTGAGCCAAAACTCACTTTGCATGAGACGTTGGTGGCAGGCGACAGGCCCAGGAGCTGCGACCTTTGAACCTGGAGCCGATCCTCCAGTGAAGGCCTTCGCTGGAACCGTTCTCTGAGACCTCCTAAGACCTCCAGCTGACAGGAGGGTGACCCACATGTGGGTCAGCAGGAGCTCGGGACTCTGACGAAGCAAGGCTGCCTGTCATCCAGACCCAGCAGAACTCCGTTAGCTTCCAGCCAATCCAGCAGCGGAGCCAAGTCTAGACCTGGATTGAGCTGCTGCCAACAACACCAGTCGTGTGGCCTCCTGAGGAATCCATCTGGCTCCAGTCCGCAGCCGTCCTCAGCGCTCCGTCTCTTCACTGCTCCTTTCTTTGGGATCTTCCCCTCAAACAGGCGCCGTGTTCCGCTCCCTGATGCAGCCGCTGTTTGCGCTGGGTTTGAAGCCCTTTCCTCCGCTGAGACTTCATCTGGAATAAAGGGCCTCTGACTCTGAAGGCGGCTCTCGTTGAAGCCGTGGCCCCCATGGTTTCCATGTGGCCCAAACCCTGAAGTGGCGGAGCGACTGTCTCCAGCGCTCACGCGCCTCCTCCTGCATGCACTTCTGTTGGAGGCCACCGGGGGCGCAGCGCCTCACTGGAGGGTCCTTCTGCCCTCACAAACCTGCTGCGCTTCTTCTGGTGCAGTCCACCAAAACCAGGAGGCAGTTTGGCTTTGTTCTTCAGTTCTGGCTGAACCCTCCAGTCTCCCTCAGCTGCAGTTACTTGTGTTATCAGTCCTACCTCTGCCCTTGAAGAGGAATGATGTGGGGCCTCGGGGTGATACGTTTGTGGAGCCCAGAGCTGTGACGACAGAGAGAGAGCAAACACATGAAGCTCCCAAGTGAGATCCGTCCGCCCGTTGGTCAGCCTCAGAATCTGGGTCAGGGTTCTGTGTTGCTCTGCCGGGGAGCTGCTGAAGCCCTGGCACCGGTCGTGGGACTCGCCGCGTCACGCTTCTCTGATCAATTTGATTTGTCGCTCAAGTCCTTGGTTCCGCACTGTTTCCTGCGATAAGCCTTTGGAAAGAAACGGGGAGGTTGTAAGTGGAGATGGAGATGGAAGCGGACGGAGCAGGATCAAACAGTGGGCTGCTTCCTTCAGACGTCTCGCTCCACCGGCGACCGTCACCTGGCGGATGTCGCTCCACTTGCTTTTACGCCGGGCCCCTGCAGAGCGAGGCAAGATCCTGCAGATGTTTCGCAGACTTCACTGGTGGCTCGACAGCAGGAAGAGCCGAGCCACGCCTCTGTGATGCTACATGTGGTGTTGCCCCCGAGCTCGCTTCCTCCGGACGCTCTGGTTTCCTCCCACCAAACCATGCAGAGACTGAGTCACCCACAGATGTGAGTTGTCCCCGGTGCCCCGGCTAGCCTGGATGGCTGTGACCAAAGTCTGGTCTGCAGTCCGACTCTCAGTGACACGTGTATCCTGACCCAAACCCTCGTTTACCTTTCACGCTGCCAAGGAAGGACGATAGATACACGTGAGCACCTGTCGGATGGAACTAGGTTTTCACGCCACAAATAAATAACACAATACTGTGTGTTGTACAGAGTCACATGTTCCATTTATCTCACGTGCAACTGCATTCATGTTTAATAACAGACGCTACAAAAAAGCTTCTTCAGTTGCGGGACAGTGACGTGGTCTTGCAGGATGAAGAAACATTGAAGTACACGGTGGTGCACTTGAAGTGAGAACACACCCGCTCACGACCACGTGTCGCGCCAAGGTCATTAGGCTGAGCCTAACTTGGAGCCACGCTGACTTGTTCATGGTGCAGTTGACCAGGTGGCTGTTGTTAGCAAACAGCTAGCTATAATTTAGCCACTGTTTATGGTGGTCTGGGTTTTCTGTGGTTATTAGGCAGAAGATCAGAAGAGTCTTCATGTTTACCTGCAAAGATGTGGCGCCCCCTGTCTGTTGCGCTGCACCAGAGAAACCTGCTCTCACCTCTGACAGGTCAGTCACCCATCCTCAGAGCGACGTTCCCATTTTCTCTCCTGAACGCTGGGAGCCTTTCTCTCCCTCTTCACTCGCTGAAGCTGATGCTCCGCCGACTCTCCAGGCCGGAGCAAACAGGAAGCAGCATGTTGCTCAGCAACACAGACACTGCCCAGGACTTGGAGGCGATGTTGGACAGTCAGGAGGGTGAGAGGGATTTGCACAGGATTGTACCGGATCAGGCAGAGATGGGAAGGACGTGCAGCAAGTTAGGGTGATCCAGGATTGACTGATAACAGAAGTGTGTATCGTAGATCAGGACGTAGCAAAGATTAGTGAGGCTGAAGTGAGAAGGACATTGAAGAGGATGAAGAGTGGGTCCTGATGATAAACCTGTGGAAGTGTTTAGGAGACTTTTTGACCAGAACATTAGACTAAGGGCGGAACTTAGCATATGTGAGCAACAGTTTGGCTTCATGCCGAAAAGGATCACCACAGATGCAGTGTTTGCTTTGAGGATGTTCATGGAGAAGTACAGAGAAGGTCGGAAGGAGCTCCACTGTGTCTTTGTGGATCTGGAGAAAGTGTGTGACAGAGTGCCAAGAGAAGAGTTGTGGTATTGTATGAGGAAGTCTGGAGCAGCAGAGGTGCAGGACATGTGTGGCAGGTGTGAGACAGTGGTGAGGTGTGCTGCAGGTGTCACAGAGGAGCTCAAGGTGGAGGTGGGACTGCACCAAGGCTCAGCTCTGAGGCCCCTCCTCTTTGCCATGGTGATGGACAGGTTGACAGATGAGGTCAGACAAGAAGCCCCTTGGACCATGATGTTTGCAGATGACATTGTGATCTGAGGTGGAGGTTTGCCTTAGAAAGGAGAGGAATGAAGGTTAGCTGCAGTAAGATGGAATACATGTGTGTGAATGAGAGGGAGCCAAGTGGACAGGTGAAGTGGGGGGTTTGAAGTACTGAGGCTCAACTGTCCAGGGTGATGGAGAGTGTGAGGAAGAGGTGTAGAAGCAGGTGTAGATGAAATAATTTGAGAAAAGTGTCAGGTGTGATGTGTGACAAAAGGGTGTCAGCAAGGATGAAATGGAAAGTGTCCAAAAGGGTGGTGAGGCCAGCAACGTTGTATGGTTTGGAAACAGTGGCACTGAGGAGAAGACAGGAGGCAGAGCTGGAGGTAGCAGAGATGAAGATGCTGAGCTTCTCTCTGGGAGTGAGAGCAGGATGATGATAGGATCAGAGGGACAGCACATGTGCTCAGGTGTTCAGGAGACCAAGTCAGAGAGGCTGGATGGAGATGGTTTGGACATGTACAGAGGAGAGAGAGAGAGAGAGCCAGTACATTGGTAGATGAAGATGCTGAGATGATGGAACTGCCAGGCAGCAGGTGGAGAGGAAGGCCACAGAGGAGATTGATGGAGGTGGTGAAGGAGGACATGAGGTTTGAGAGCAGAGGAAGCAGAGGACAGGGGGAGATGGAGGAGGATGATCTACTGTGGCCACCACTGAAGGGAGAAGCCGGAAGAGACAGAAGAAGAAGAAGGTCATGGTGGATATGGACACCCAGGATGGACAGGGATGATGCGGCTGGATCCTCCACAACCAAACTTGGCTCAGACCCCACCCACAGACTTACCATTAGATTCATTTGGAATCTCAACTAGAGAAACGACTGGATGAATCTGCCCTGCTGTGGACCACACTTGCTCTCTGCTTTTATCAGATGCTGAACTTTCACCTTTCATCTCCTCTATTTCACCTTAAGGCCACACTGTTTTCTTTCTTCTCTTTCACTGCTGATCCCAGTGCAGCTCTGTCCTTCTGTTGTCCAGCCTCAAAGATCTCCTCTTTCCTTCAACAGTTCTCCTCCTGAAGCTCAGGCCGTGCCAAGACGCTCGAACTGAGCTGAGATAGATCGTCCCTACACACACTCCTCTGCTCTCACATGGCCAAGAAAGAAAGAAAAACAAAACCTCTCTCCCACACACACACACGCTCAGACCGTCGTATCCCAAAAGGGCGGAACGTTCTCGTGCTCTCTTCCAAGAATGACCCAACCTTTGGCCAGGACATTGTTTTTCTTCCCCACATTTGCTCCGTATGGAGCCACGAGAAGCTGCTCCGGTGGTGAGACGAGATCATCAAGCCATGACTGTGGCTGCTGAGATCTTGTTGCTGTTGGCGCTCGTCTCCATCATCCGCGCCGACGTGCTCCAGCCAGCAGGGACGGCACATCGCTTCCTCCTGGATGACACCGCTGACTTCTGTTCCGTCTCCAGATGGACCACAGAGGGGACGCAGCTCCTGTTCAACTCTTCAGCCTCCTATTATCGGCTACACCCTCTGGATGCTTCCCACTCGGGTCAGTACCAGGAGCAGTGCTGGACTCGGGGCAGGGTGACCCTGGACAGGAACTCCACGCTCCTCGTGTGTGACACACAGAAGATGATGAATCATGAGACTGTGGACCTGAATGTTGGAGAGACAGTGGAGCTGAGCTGTGATGGGGTGGGACCAAACCAGAGTGTTCAGTGGGCCTATGAGACAGACCTTGGATTAGTTTCAATAGACGGTGGAAGACCTCCAGGGCACCAACTCCAGCTGCTCGAGAACAAACCCTCCCTCCTGGTCACTGGTGAGAGACATGCTGGTTACTTCATCTTCTACTACTGTCTGGAGCAGCAGCAGCTCAGGTGCCACCTTCACAGTCGTTTCGATGTTGTAGTCTCACTAGAGTACATCCTGCGCAGGGAGGGAGAGAGTCTGGAGCTGAACTGTTCTGACGGCAGCAGGAAGCAAACACACAGCTGGAGGATGTGGAATTCACTGTGGTCTGACAAAGAGAGTCTCAACTCCACTCTGATGCTTCCATCTCTGACACTGGCCCACACAGGTCAATACATCTGTGACTTCGGTGATGCTGGTTTTGACCGTTATCACCTGTACGTGTGTCCTGAGCTTGAGCCTCCTGCTGTGCAGCTCTTCACTGAGGGAGAGGACCTCACTCTCCACTGTGGGAACTGGAATCAGACTGGTGAGGTTCTGTGGTTCAGGAGGTCCAACAGAACCAGAACACGAGTCTCTCATGTTCATGAGGATCATCGACCAGACAACATGGATCTCTCTAACAGCAGCCTGGTGATCAGGAACGTCTCTCTGCAGGACAGTGGACAGGTCTGGTGTGTGGTGAGGAGAGACCATCTCTGTGTGTTCATGTCTGAGACCCTGGTGAAGCTGAGAGAGCCAGAGGTGGATCACCTCCTGCTGAGGTCCGTGCTGCTCAGTGCTGTGGTGCTGCTGCTGCTGCTGTGTGTGGTGGGGGTGGTGGTGGGGGTGGTGTGGAGGCGCAGGAGGAGAGAGCAGCTCCCAGCAGCTGTGGAGGAGCTGGAGATCTGTCCGTCAGCTGAGCCTCTGTAGATCTTGGATCCTAAAGAAGGATTCCTCCGTGTTGTTGACTCTGGTTTGCTCTCCAATGTTGAATAAAGTGATTCTGAACCCGAGACTCCAGTTTTCTTCTGAAGGCCAGTCCAGTTCCTTGTCACTCAAGGAAGCGTTGTCTCCTCCACCTCGTCCACTCGTCAGATCCCCAGCAACCGACATCGTCTTCCGTCCATGGTCAGCGGACTTCACTCCCAGGTCCTGCTGAGCCTCACGACCCGCTGCAGCACGGGACCGGTTCAGTCCAGTGCATTCCGGTGACTGGAGTTGACACTAAGTGAGTCATTGCTTCAAAGCTGAAATGCTGAGTCAGACTCGTCTGTGTGAGACAGTGTGACTCGCAGAATCCACAAACCCCATGTGCTGGTGAGTCCAGGTCCAGAGCCAAACAGACGTGCTGCTCTACTTGTGTCGAAGGCCCTGTCGTACAAACCAGATGAAGCTTGATGCTAGCAAATAACACCTGGATGTAGCAGTGCATTCATTTAGTTTTGGTTTCTTCTTCTTCTCTGCCTCCTGCTTCTGCTCTGAGAGACAGGCCGACCACCAGGTGGCATCACTGGGCGCACACGTCCACATGACCTCAGCAGTCAAGCCAGCATGTCCATCCTGGTTTGTTCACCACACCAGGGCCAACTTGCTAGAGGCCGCCAGCTCAGGCGAATGCTAACACTAGCAGCAGCGAAGAGCCTGCTAGCTGTCACTGGACGTTGCTCTGGACACTTCCTGTTGCCTCTCCTTACGGTGACTTTTGAAAACAACTCTGTATTGTGTTGCTTTCAGGCTGTTGATTCTTGGATTCATGTTTTGATGTTTGAACCTTGGCTCGGCCTGTGAATCCCTGCAGTTGATGTGACGTTTATCTGACAGTGTATTGACAACCTCAAACCCTGCTTCCTTTATCGGTTTCAAAAAAGAACTCCTGAGTTAACAGATCACTTTTCTGCGAGTGGATTACATGACTCAGCATATGAAGACTCAGGTGACCCTGACCGTCACCTGCCATGTTGTTACGGCTCTGTTCGCAGGTCAGACTTGTCAAGGCGACCGCTTCGCTCCGGAGAACCTGCTTCACTGTGAGCGGAGGCTGACGCTTGTGTCTCTCCCCCCCGACAGCCGATTTCTGAGGAGTTCCAGAACGGCGAGGGCTTCGGCTACATCGTCGCGTTTCGAGCCAACGGCAGCCGCGGCTGGAAGGAGAAGATGGTGACCTCGGCGGACTCCACGACGTACAAGTACAGAGACGAGACCTTCCCACCGCTCACACCGTTCCAAGTGAAAGTGGGGGTTTACAACAACAAGGGCGACGGACCCTTCAGCCGAGCCGTCATCATCCACTCTGCCGAGGGCGGTGAGCTCACACACGTCACCAGGCGCGCGCTCGGAATCGCACCCGCATCTTTCACTGCTGTTTTTTGTGCAGAGCCACGTGAGCCGCCCACCGACGTGGAGGCCTTCGGGATCTCCTCAGTGGAAATCCGAGTCACCTGGAGACCGCCGGGTCCTGGACCTGGACGGCCGGGAGCCTACGAGGTGGGTGAAGGCTGGCGGCGCTTCGGTGTGTGGCGTCCTGAGAACATGCTGTGTGTCTGCTGAGCAGGTGGGTTTCTGGAAGGACGGCGAGGAGGAGGAGGAGGAGGAGGGGAAACAGAGGACGGTGAAGAACGAAACCTTCGTGGTGTTGTCAGGCTTGCAGAGCGACCGTCTCTATCGCATCACCGTGAAGGCCTTGAACAGCATCGGCCAGGGCCCTGCCAGCGCCGCTGTCACCGCCAGGACCAGGAAAGCCCGTGAGTCTAGAACCTCCACTCAGCTGTGGCACTGACAGTGGAGCGTGGCGGCAGAACAGACAGGGATTTTCAGGCCCAGGTGTGAACGCAGCTCACGCTCTTGGTCGACCAACCAGGACTGGGTCTGTTGGACGGGTTTTCGGCTCAGTTTGTGAAAGAGCTCAGCGTCCCGGGTCAACACAGAAACCTTCCGCTCCGATTGGCACAGACTCAAGACGGCAAACTCAGAATCAGAATCAAATGTATTGCCATGGTCAGTGGGGATCCCACCAACTAGGAAAGTGCTTTGGAACAAAGTGCTGTCAAAAAATAAATAAAATGAAATAAAACAGTGTGACGGCCGAGGGGAAGAAGCTGTTCCTATGACGGGAGGTTCTGGTCTGGATGGAGCGCAGCCTCCTGCCAGAGGGAAGAGGAACAAACAGTCCATGTCCAGGGTGAGAAGGGTCGAAGGCTCTGATCTGGGTCCTGGAGACACACAGCTCCTGAAGAGGTGGCAGGCTGCAACCCATCAAGGTGATGGGTCAGCAGAACGTACGATGCGCTGCAGTCGGCTCTGGTCCCTGGAGGTGGCACTGTTGTACCAGACAGTGATAGAGGAGGTGAGGATGGACTGGATGATGGCCTGTAGAACTCCACCAGCAACTCCGTCGTAGTTTCCGTAGCTGCCTCAGGAAGAACATTCTCTGCTGGGCCTTCCTGATGAGGGACCTGATGGTCGGCTCCCATTTGAGGTCCTCAGTGATGGTGGAACAGGAATGATAGTGAAAGATTTAAAACACGCAGGAAAAAAAAAAAAAAAAGATTAAACTAAGGGAGCGAACATAGCAGCAATAAGAACCTTTAAACGCAAGCGTGCGTGTCGTCAGTGAGTTATCGCATGACTACTGCACACGGCTGGACACTGACGTTGTCTTCAGACTTCTGGTGACAGGGTGGAGCTCACGGTTGGTCTTGCTCGTGTGGGAGGCGCCACATTTCTGACGTCCCCGATCGCTTGGCCGACATTAGCATCTGGATTCTTGTGGTGTCTCCGCAGCTCCGGATCGTGCCCCGGCCAACCTGGCCTGGATCCAGGAGGGCAACAACGTGTCGCTGAGCTGGGACCCGGTGAAGGCCAAAGACAACGAGTCCCACGTCATCGGGTACATGGTGAGAGCTCCTTTCTGGGACCAGTCATGAGCTCAAACAAGAGCACCAAACCAAACCTGCACCAGCTTGTAGAATCCATGTTTGCCTTTTCCAAAGCACCATGACGCAGACAGAGTCTCTGCAGGAGGCCTGCTCTCTCTTCTGATGCTCTGGCTCAGATAAAGAAGAAACCCTCTGAAGAACTACCCTACACATGACTGGCTGCATATCGTTGGTAACAATAGTGTCTGCCTGTGTCCCACGTCTCCCCATAACTCTAGCACTTGGTTCTGAGCGCCCTCCTCTATGAAGCTCCCTCCACTATGAAGCTCCCTCCACTGTGAAGCTCCACCGTGAAGCTCCCTCCACTGTGAAGCTCCCTCCACCGTGAAGCTCCCTCCACTGTGAAGCTCCCTCCACTGTGAAGCTCCCTCCACTGTGAAGCTCCCTCCACTGTGAAGCTCCCTCCACTATGAAGCTCCCTCCTCTGTGAAGCTCCCTCCACTGTGAAGCTCCCTCCACTGTGAAGCTCCCTCCACTGTGAAGCTCCCTCCACTGTGAAGCTCCCTCCACTATGAAGCTCCCTCCTCTGTGAAGCTCCCTCCACTGTGAAGCTCCCTCCACTGTGAAGCTCCCTCCACTGTGAAGCTCCCTTCACTATGAAGCTCCCTCCACTGTGAAGCTCCACCGTGAAGCTCCCTCCACTGTGAAGCTCCCTCCACTGACGTCCCTCAGAATTGGGACAATACCTGATGACATCACACGTAAAGACGGCGTGTCATTGGCTGCCGTGCTGTGTCTTGTTTCCTGCATATCCAGTGTTGGAGACAACGTTTTGGAAATGCCAGCTCCCATGTTTCTGCAACCTCTTGCATCGGCGCTGATCATCTCACTTGGTTTGGTGAACCAGCGGAGGAGAAATGGGCGGAGCCTATGTTGCGGTGACAGATGTGTGAGAGGTGTGAGGATGCTAACGTTAGCCTGGATGCTAGCCCACTGTGGTTTGTTCAGGAGAAATCCAAACCTACTGTTGAACATCCATGTTGTATTGTTCATGTTGTGGGACACGGTGGAGCATTTGGCTGGCTGACGTGTGACACCAGAGAGAGTCAACAGAGGGAAGAGTGGTCCTGGCTACTGACATGTCCCTGTTGTCCTGTCCAACACTGTTGTGAAATCAAGTCCTTTGGTCTCCTGGACATCTCTCCACACTTCATCTTCCCACCTGGTTTCAAGTCAGCTCCGGAGCTCCCTGGGTTTGAAGGGGTCACGTGATCAAGTGGGGAACGGCCAGTGAGGAGGAGTGGGACACGTGAGGCGCAGAGCTGGGACGCAGCCTGGAGCTGTGTCAGCCGTCTCAGATGTGTGAGATGCTGTGGAAGCTGTAGATGCTGTCAGAACAGCTGCTGGACTCTGCTGATCAGAGGGCCGTGGCCCAGTTCTGCCTTTATTGCATCAACTGTGGCCTGAGCGTGAGTCCAGAAGCTCATCTGCTGCTGACCATGTTGCTGGAGCACAGTCATCCTGGTCAAAGGCAGAGAAGAGCTGGGGTGTTGCCCTGAGCAAGGAAAAAAGGACTTTGGATTGCTAGAAGCTCCAGAAGGACCTTGACCGCCCAGAACACAGGTCCAAAACAAAGATGCGGCGAGTCATGTGTGGGATTGTTATCCAGAGAGTTTCTTCTTCATCTGAGCCAGAACAGAGACCAGGCCTCCTGGAGAGAAACACGAGTGTTCCAGAGTCCTCAGAGGCCTCTGGTTCTCCTGACACTTCTGAATGTGTGTCTTTGGTCTGACGGCATGTGACTCCATGTTCTCCAGGTGATACTCAGACAGGAGGGGCGGGGCCACACTCAGGTGACCCGAACCATCCACCCCTTCACCCTGCTGTCGCTGCCCGAGGGCGGCGCCTACATCATGGAGGTGCGAGCGCTGAGCGAGGGAGGAGAGGGCGCTGTGAGCTCGCAGGTTCGAATCCTCACCTCCTCCGGTAAGTTCAGCGCTTCTTCTAGCGAGTTCTAGAGGCCACGCCCACTAGCGTTTCTCAAACATGTTTGTCTCTCTGTCCTTGAGAGGACCATCACCCTTTCGCCAGTCTCTCCTCCTAAACCTAACCATCCAAAACACATGGCTCACCAGAACCAGGACTTTGAACCAAGCTGGAAGCCCATTGGTTCCCAGTAGTTAGGTTAAACTTGGTATACACACACACACACTCTCTCTCTCTCCCTCTCACACACACACTCTCTCTCTCTCTCTCTCTCTCCCTCCCACACACACACTCTCTCTCTCTCTCTCTCTCACACACACACACACGCTCTCTCTCTCACACACACACTCTCTCTCTCTCTCTCTCACACACACACACACACACTCTCTCTCTCTCTCTCACACACACACACACTCTCTCTCTCTCACACACACACTCTCTCTCTCTCTCTCACACACACACACACACACACTCTCTCTCTCTCACACACACACTCTCTCTCTCTCTCTCTCTCTCTCTCTCACACACACACTCTCTCTCTCTCTCTCTCTCTCTCTTTCTTTTAAATCCATCGAGAGTTTTAAAAATATACTGAGCAACGTTGAGAACGAAGAGCTGCATTTTGCTCACTTCTTAAAACGAATCTGATTTTAATGTGGATTGGTTTTAATTTGTCCGTCGCCCTTTATGAAACTTGTCATGTAAGTGAAATGGAAATGAAGTGTGTTTCTCTCTCTCTCTCTCCCAGTTTCTCACCTGCTGTGTCTCCCCTCAGGTGTTCGAGCCAAGAACCGCCAGCCTTCGCTCCACCAGCTTCCAACACGGACGCCGCTCATCCTGCTGCTTCTGGTGCCTTCCGTGACCTGGTGACCCGCCTCCTCTCCCAGACCCGGGCCTGCCTGGAGGACTCCTGCCCCTCTTCAGTTCCTTCCAGAACCCTCTCCAGTCAGGGCCACTTGGTTCCCTTCCCACTGCTCTGAACTTCGCGAGGACGGATTTGCGGCCGCGTCGGTGCTCGTCTTCCGCCGGCGTCAGACCAGAGCGGCAGCGGCGCCGAGAATGGACCGGCGCCTTCCTCCATCCGCTCAGCTGCCTGATAGACCGCGCGGAGGGCGAAAGTGCATCCTTTCTTTTGTACGTGGCGCAGGCAGAAACCTTTTGTATGAAACCTAGAACTCTTTCCAGTTTTGTACATGGTGTTACCTTTAGAGACCCAACCACTTTTATGAAGCTGTCTTAGCGATGCAGCGCCACCCAGTGACCGTGGATTGTCGGGAAGCAGCGTTGAACCTGCCGCACCTGAACGCACCGTTAGACAACTGCCTGAGCTCCTGAATAAATGTGACGTATATTTTTAGCCTCCCGCTGTTCGCTCCTTTCATCTCAGCACGTCTGGTTCCTGTCGCTCACAGCTAGCGCCTGTGGCTAACACTAGCCGTCGCCAAGTCAGAACAAGCGAATCCGTAGTGACAAGTCAGAGGAGGCGCAGGGAGATATGAGGAACAGGCCGTGAAGCTAGCATGAGCAGCTAACTGTGTCTCCCGCTCTAATGTCGGCGCAGCGTTGCGTAACGTGCAGGTGGATCACAGCACTCGGTGTGTTGTTTATCTGCTGCGGGTGGTGTTTCCACTGGTGTTTCCGGAGCAGGCCCCCCCTCTGACACCCTCACCTCGCCATTTCAGCCTCGCCGCTCTCCGACCTCTCTGCTCTGGCGCTTCCATGTGGAGGTTTCACGAAGCTTTTAGCCTCTTCAGCGACTCAAACACCAGCGCTAATGTAGCAGCCTTTCATTATTCATGCGGCAACTGTCGGATTTATGATAATGGATGATGCTTCCTGCTCTCGTCCGGAGGCAGGAGCTTTCGTGTCGGCAATTAAAACACTCGCGGTTGCTGTCGGCGTCCGCCTCACTTGGACGGTGAACGGAGAAGCTCTTGTTTACACACTCGCTTCACTGCGGCGGCAGCGGCTCCAGATTCCGACATCAAAGTTCAGATCCAGGACCAGAGGGTGGAGAAGCTCCTGGATGGAGGGGAGTGGACCCCTCCCAGCGGTGAGGTGGAGCCTGCTGCAGCTGGAAGAACCGCCTCTGGAGCGTCTCCAGATGTTCCTCTCCACCTTCACCTCTGTCAGGGACGTGCAGTAGAGAGGTCCTAAACATCAAGTGGAGGTTTTACTCCCAGTCTCTGGTGGATGACTGAGCTTCCCCGGACCAGCTGGACGGGTGTGATCGATCTGGGCAGCAGAGGCGGGGCCCCTCGCGCTGGTCGCAGGGGACCTGGTGAGCGTGATGGATGAGCGGCTTCGGCCGCCTCCTGTCAGATGTGATGAGATGCAGGAGGGAAACGTGGCTTCCACAGAGCAGAGCAGCTTTGATGAATGGATCTGACCTTGTTGACTCGGAGCAAGGAGTCATGCACTTCCACCGTCCGTCGGACAACAGCAGCCCCTGGTTCTGGACAGATGGAAACTGGAGTCACCATGCGGATGACACGAAGAGACCTGACGAAGAGTCTCGGACAGCCAAGTCATGATGGAGTCTGGTCCTCGTGTTCCTCAGTCACAAGCGGAGAGGTGTTTCTTGTATGTAGCCATTGGCTCCTCCGAGTCTCTTCTCTGGACCACACTGACCTGAGGATCTGTGTGAGTCACGACTCGTTCTTGACAAGCCACAAGTTTTAAACTGAGGCTGTGTGACTTGCCAGAGCTCTGACAAGGACATTCCCACTGACCCATGACTCAGACTCAGTGCCATGTTTGTGACCTGGAGTCAGTGGTTCAGGCAAGTGACTCACTGAAGTCACCATGCACTGGTTCCTCTGAGTGGCTGGTGGAGGACTGAAGCTCATGACCCCCCTGACTCCAGTCCCTTGGGAGTCGGACACTCACTTTCAATGTTATTTTGAGCTCGGTTTGAGTCTTTCCAGAGTCCATAGCGCCGCCTGGTGGATAAACGCATCCCGACACGTGTCCACAAGTGCGAGTCCCCGCACTCCAGCCGACGACTCGCTCCTCAGGAGAGGATGTCACGGATGCCCGGATTCTGAAACGGAACAGGAGGTAGGTTTCTGGAGAGCTTCTAAGAGACGACTCGAGGACTCGAGTCTTCCGACATCAAGAGCTCCTCGTGTGTCGGAGTCGTCTCAGATTTCCTGCAAGAGAGATTTGAAGGGAAGGGAATAAATCAAGTCGTAGCTGTCAGAGCTGTCCTCGCCGCGCTTCACAGCATGCTAACGGCGTGCGCTAAATGAGACGGCGCGCTCCGACACGGCCGTGCGTTTGATGCGGCGCGTGAGAAGCACAGCCCAGGAACCATTTATCCCTTTTATCAAGTGAAGAGTCTCATCTCGCGGCGGGAAAACTAATTTGCGCCAGAGATTTATGGATATAGCTTCTTTACGTTCGGCGAGTCTGACGCCTCCTGAAATGGAAATTATTTTAAAAGGTGTCGCATGACGGACTCTGATGGATGGCGTTTGTTTCTCCAGACACCAAGCGCAGATTTATGGCGGCACGCCGGATCACCAGCGCCGGCGCCATGCACCAGTCTTCTGGGAGTCCCAACCAAAGCCACGGCGTTTGTGCTCGGGCTAATCGCAGTTTAGCATTTCCTCCAGCATGGATGACCATGGATGGTCAGAGAGGCGGAGCTTCGGCTCAACTCGCTTCTCTAGCCTCACGCCATGTGACACACACCACTCCTGCCACTGCACTACCGGCCTTGCTAACAACCTCCAACTCCCTCACCCCCCCACTCGAGAACAAGACCCCAAGATACCCAAACTCCTTCCTTAGCAATCCATCCCTTCTGTGCTCTCTCTACGTGGGTCACTGGAGTTCTGGACCTGTGGACCTAGACCCAGGGACCGGTACCGGTCCATGGATCAATTGGTACTCTCAAGGATCTAGTCTCAAGGATCTTTTATTTAGAAAAAACTTTTATTTTGAAAAGTGACCGGATTCCCGCTGTTAAGCCTCGGCCAGTTGAGAGCCCAAGTTTAACACACATGCTCGCAAAATGACTAGGAAACAGTGCGAAGGGGAAAAGGTTCAGTGAAGAGTTTTTAACAAACAGTACCAGGAGTCATACTTGAAATATGGCTTTATGGCGACCGTGACTCCCAGATGGGAGCATCTCGTTGCAGAGAAACAAGCTCAGGGCTCCCATCGATTTAATCACATGGTGAGTTAAAATCTTCATGCTCTTTATTTTGGGTTTTGTGGTGCATCTTTATGCTATTTTGAAGGCATGCGTTACCATAGCGACCAGAGTCAGAGAGTCGGTGAGTCTTAGTGGCCACACAAACATGCAGAGGCCTCATATGACAAGGTCAAAGAAGCACCTTCATACACCGCGGGCCACGTTCCAATCGTCAAGTCTTGACCGGTCTGCGGCGAGAAAAAGGTTGGGGTGCACTGGTCTACAGGAGCGACGTCAGCACAGAACCATGGCGCTTCCTGGCGGAATCCATGAAAGCTGCCTTGCTGCCGGGAGGTCATGTGACCCCCGGCGGCGTGTTGACCTGAAGGCAAATTTGAGGAAAATGTTGGAGAGCCAAAGTAAGATTCGTTCGCAAATGTTATTAGAAAAAATTAGGGGTGGGATTCGAGGACAAAATCTGTCTAGTGAATGAGAGAGTTTGTGATGAATCACCTCAATTCATCTCAGTTGAATGGTATCAGAATATTGGCCACATTCATTCATATTTCTCAGTGTGACTGAATATGGTATGATAACAAAAAAAGCATCACTGATTTGGCCATTATTAAATGTTATCTATCCATTAAAGAAAAGCAGTTTGGAATGAAATCAGCCTTTAAAATGCAGCGATGCCTGGACGTGACAAATATCAGTATAATGCACAACAGCACATGTGATGGAAGCTTGGAAACAAAGGGCAGGTTCAGGCGGCTGTCTCACTCACCTCTGCTGAGCTCGCTCACCTCGCCGGGGACCCACCGTGAAAGTCTCGACCTCCAGACGGCTCAGACAACCTTCAGAATTAGCATAAACCTTTGAAGGCGGAGCTGCGAGAGACGCAGCAGAGTTGTGGGATCAGCCCTTTGTCTCTGTCTGTTGAATGTCCTGCCCTTGGATTATCGAGCTTCTGTCAGCGGCCCTCGCGCTGCTGTGACGCCCTGAGTTCCAGACTCCCACCGTGGACGTGTGGGTTCAGCCCTGAGTTGGACGCGGGTCAGGACCGGACTAAGCTCTGCTCAATCACGGCGCCTTGTTCCACAGACTGAGGAGAAGAACGGACGTAAACTTGGCCAAAGATTCCATGACAAACATGGTGTTTAGTGGAAATAAATGCTACACATGTGGTAGAAAACTGTCCACTAGAATTGTGAAGCTGAACCACTGGATGAAGAATATAAAGGTATTGAATCCGATGAACGTGACTCAACACGGAGGAGCTGCGTCTAGTTCCACCCTGAGGAACAGGCGCAGCAGATCCTCCGCCAACATCTCCGCCAAACAAGCGGCAGCCCTGAGGGCAGCTGCTGCAGACGGATGCTCCCAGAGCAGACGTCACCACACACACACGTGTGTGGTGACATTGTGAGCTTTCTCTCCTGGCCATCACCCTTTCCCCAGCCTCTCCCCCTGAACCTCACCCTCCAAAACACCTGGCTCACCCGAACCAAACTGGAACCCAGTTATAAAGACCCAGCTACTTTGAAGTTTTCATCCTCAAATTGAGGTTTGGACCTGTGGGGACTGGTCCCCACAAAGACACAAGGTCCCCACGAGGATAGTGTTTTGTCAGGAATTGGTCCCCACGAGGAGGTATAAATGAGCAGACACACACACGTTTGTCTTCCTATCTTAGTGAGGACCGTCACTGACACACATTAACATCACCCTTTCCCCAGCCTCTCTCCCCATGAACCTAACCATGGTGGCTCACCTGAACCTGGACTCTGAACCAAACTAAAACCCAGTGATAATGACTTTGTAGCTTTAACCCTCAAACTGAGGCTTGACACAGTGAGGACCTCCCTCTGCTGGTTAAAAACTCGAGGCACTGGAGGCAGTATAAACACACACACACACGGGGAGGACCAGAGAAGTCTTGCCAAATCCAATCAGACGCCTCCTGACAAGCGCAGCAGCCTCCGCTGAGCCGATCGATGCGGCCGCCGCTGAGATTATTGATATCGAGTATGAAGTCCAGACCCCTAACGATCCAGCGGCAGATGAGACTAATGAGGACCAGGCGGAGGCAGATGACTGGTTGGAGTGGCGAGTTCGACGCCTGAGGCGGAGCAGAAGACGCCGCTTGCACATGCTCCGAGTGACTCAGGCAGAAACCTTGAGACAGCCAGGCTCAGGTCTGCAGGTCGCGCTCAGACAAGACAGCTTGACCTTTGACCCTGAAAAAACCCTCTGAGTGAGTGAAAACCAATTGTTTCCTGCAAATAACATTGTTTTCTGAAAAACATATTTTTTTAAATGGGTGATTTCTCTTTCACTTCCCAATATTTTTGCCAGCATGACGCTCTATATACTGTAAAAATGAGGAGAGCATTTGATGAAAGTTCCGTTTGCAAAAGTTTCAGATTCAGGTGGCCAGAGAACGCTGCATCCGACACACACAAAACAGCAGCGGATTCACTCAATTCCGTCTTAGAACGACAGCCATCTGGCTCGGTGAAATGAAGGGTTATTTCTTGGGAAATAAAATGTCAGGCTCAGATCGGCGAGTGTTTGCCAGTGGCCGCTGCTTCGTGCGCACCGAAAACTCTCTGTGCTGCGTCAAGTGCTGGTGTTATTTACTTCCTGGCGTTGACGCCTCTTAACGTGCATGCGCTGCAGGATGCGAACTTAACATGACAGACTGGAAGAAACCTCCGCAGTAGACATGCTGTTGCCAAGCGAGTCAGCAGGGAGGGGGGGGGGAGTGGACGCATCACAACCGCGGGCGGTGCTTCATCAGAGCGCCGTCTGTCACATGTGATGGGATTTTGTGATCAGCAATGAGCAATCACGCTGAGATCAGCCTTTCATAATCGGTGGCCGATCGACTGGAGCGTCCCTGGTAAAAATCCATATATGAGCCGCGTCGTTGTATAAGCTGCGAGGAAGAGCGTATCGCAGTGTGTGTCTTCTGCGCTCGCCTCCTGGCTGCTGCACGACATTAATAAATAGCAAGCTGCACTGCGGGCTCACGACACCAGGAGGAAGTCGGAGTGCCGCTCACCCTTCTCTCCGCCACCGTCGCAGGTCCGAGACAGGAGCGTCTCCCCAGGTAAGACTCGGGGATGACGTGGCTGAGTCTGTCCGGCCAGTGTTCACGTCGAGGACGGGCTGCGGCCAAGCTTCCTGCTCGCGGGTGAAGAGCCTCTGACTGAAGCTGCATCTGAGCATCGCAGAGAGCTGTGAGAGTCATGGTCCTCTGAAGACACAGTGTGCTGAGTTCAATGTCCTGGAGTTTCTCAAATGTTTGAATGAGACAGAGAAAATTGAAATGAAGGATCTGATGGCGCTATGTATGGGTCATTGTTTTCCCTGGCAAACGAATGAATATACTTCTACTGATGTGTGTAGTAAAACAGTAGAAACAATAGCATGTACATGTCTGCCAATCCAACCCTGAAGTGGTGGCACCTATTCGCTAAAGGTTGAAACTCCCTCATGGAGCCACAGTTTCCCCTGGGAAATGAATAAAAACCATGGGTGGGATTCGATTAAAAAATGTATCAAGTTAATTAGAGAATTTGTGATTGATTAATCGCAATTAATTGCAGTTTAACGGTAGAAGAACATTTGCCACAAGAAGCCACATTTTTCAATGTGAATGAATCTGGTGTCTGACTGAAGAACAACAAAATATTGTTTTATTCTGCATCAGTTTGACAATGGCACAATAAATCACCATGGTGGCTCTGTTCAAGTTTTTATATCGCCTTATTTAAATTAAATTAAAAATTGAATTGTACTTAACTCCTTAAAGTCCCACCACTAAAACTATAATCATAAAAACATCTTCAGTACTCCTTCTCTGTTCTTCCTCTACTGACATGGCAGCGGGACTGAAGAGCTCACAGCGCCACCTCTGGTCAGGCAGTCACAGCCCACTTCTGCAGCAGGCCAGGAGGACATGACGCACTCGATGATGAGATTCACTTTTCTTTGTCTTGTTGCTGTGACACACGATGAACCGCTTTAATTCAGAATAGAATTTTCCAAAAAAACAAAAACAAAAAATTCATAAAAGGCCACATTAGAAACTGTAACTGTTGTGAGGGGCCATCAGCAAAAGAAAGACAGCCAGGGAAAAATATCCAAAATATGAAACTAAAAAGATTACTGTAAATAACTGTAAATATGTTCATTTCATGTGCATTTAATTTGAATATAAATCCATAAAACTATGGACCAGACGTTGCAGATAAAGAAGCAATTTATTTCAAGATATGTTTTAATATATAACACACCAAAATATCCAATGAAAAGAAAAAAAATTGAGTCTCGAAAACAAAAACATGCTATATTTACTGCTGATGTGGTGGTGGCGGTGACTAAAAAAGAAAGAACAAAAAAGGTAGAAGAATTACATCAGCGATAGTTTAAGTCTGACGTCAAAGGGGCCACGGAAATACAGGCGCCGGGCCGCATGTGGCCCCCGGGCCACACTGTGCCCAGGCCTGCTTTACATCAGTAACTAACTACGACTGGCTGTTCTGTTTGGCCGCCATGTGTTCGGCAGAAGCGTCCGGTGAGGGGAGTGTCGGGGCTGCGTCCGCGGGCAGGGGCCGGAACTGGCCGGCAGGCGGGCGTCTCCCCGCCGGGGAGGAAGCAGGAAGTGGACCAAGTGGGCAGCGGTGGAACTCCCCGCAGGTGGGCTCCGAGCTGCGCGCCTCTCCCGCCATGGGGCTCCCGACTCTGGAGTTCAGCGACTCCCTGCTGGACAGTCCGGACTTCAGGGAGCGACTCAGGTGCCACGAGGTCGAGCTGGACAGGACCAACAAGTTCATCAAGGAGCTGATCAAGGACGGCAACGCGCTGACGGCGGCGCTCAACCGTGAGTCCTCCTCCTCCGCCTCCTCCTCTCTTCTTCTTCTCCTCCTCTCGACTCTCCCTCGCTGCCACCTGAGAGACTCGGGGCTGCTTTGGAGCAGAAGACCCGAGTCTCCGCGCGGCTCACCTCAATAATAACAGTCGCCAAAGTTCGAGAAACAGATGATGAACGAAGCGCTTCAGGGCGAGGCTTCAAAGCGCCGCTTGACATCCAACTGCTGAAGCCGAGTTTCGACGTCGAGCTGGCGTCAGACGTGCTTCTTCTCCTTTCCTTCTCTGGCTGAAGTGTTGAAGCAAGTGTCATGTCATGGCCTGTTCTTCTCATCGCGAATGTGACTCTTTCTTTACCTGGAGTTTGACTTTCCCCCGAGCATTTTTTTAAACGTTTGGACCCTTTTATTTGTTTGTTTTTTAGAAGTATCGTGCTGCACAGTCCGATATTTCAAAAGTCATTCTGCACCATCATGAGTGATTTATCAGATTGCTGAGGGAAAAAAAACATCAGAAATCTGCATTATTGTGTTCTTTGAATCCATGTTCAATGCTTGAAACTGCGTGATATTATTGGACGTCATGGATGAAAGCAGCCCTCGTGAGGCCCCTGCGCTCCTTGTGTCTGGCTCTCTTCGTTAGCAGAATCCATGTCCATCACATTGGCCTTTAAGGTGTTAGCGTTTACATGCTAGCGGGCTAGCTAGCTTGCCTGTTGCTCTGTTCTGTTGTTCGTGAGGAACCCAGGCTCTTCATGTTTGGTCTGTCCACACAGAAGAGGATGGACTGGACGCTCACTTGCTAGCGCTAGTTTCTCGGCGCTCAGCTATGCAGTGTTTGTGTAGCGGCCATGGGATTCACAGCCCTTCAGGGACACACACACACACACCTCACACACCTCACACACACTGTGTGTGAGGTGTGTGTGTGTGTGTGTGCGTGCGTCTGTGTGTGTGTGAGAGGCACGGCTGTCGTCTCTCCCAGGGAAATGAAAACAGCTTCTTTAATAAGCGCGTGGATGATCTAATTCTGTCTGAAAGCCAGGTCACCGTCCTCTCAGATTCCTCAGCGCTGATAAAGTCAACTTCCTGTCCTTCCTGCCTGGGCCCCAGAGTCGGCTCCGTTGAAGTCACAAGTGCGCGTGTGAAATCGAAAGAGATTAGAAATATGGCTGTAATAAAAATGGAAAGTAGCTGGAGGAGGATGGGAACGCCGCCTGATGTCTGGCTCTTTACCGCCCATCACTCAGCAGAATGGATTTCCTTCTCCACTGACTCAGCGCCGCCTCGCGCCGTCGAGGTCGGTGTGAACTGGTGAAGGAGGAGTCTGAGACCTGCGTGTTTCTCCTCAGCCTCGCAGCTTCTGTCGCGTCACGCTGGGTTTTAGCTTTGTCGGAGCTCCAGCTGGTGTTGCTGGGAGCTGCTGTACGAGAACTGCTCGGGGCGGAAACAGCAGAGGAGTTTGTGTGGTGTGTACATCCAGTCACCAGCAGCAGCAGCAGCAGCAGCAGGGTAGCACACACACGTGCTAGCGACTGTGGTCACATGGCAGCCCAGAGAACTGAAGTGTTCGGCTGAGTTCAGACTTTTAACATGCATGTCAACAGCTGAGAAACTGGAATTTCTCTGAGTCAAACACCACGACCTGGATGATGCAGTTGATAGCTAGACTAAGCTAGCATGTAGCCGGTAGCTGGACTAAGCTAGCGTGTAGCCAGTAGCTGGACTAAGCTAGCATGGAGCTGGTGGCTGGACTAAGCTAGCATGTAGCCAGTAGCTGGACTAAGCTAGCATGTAGCCAGTAGCTGGACTAAGCTAGCACGTAGCTGGTGGCTGGACTAAGCTAGCATGTAGCCAGTAGCTGGACTAAACTAGCATGTAGCTGGTGGCTGGACTAAGATAGCATGTAGCCAATAGCTGGACTAAGCTAGCATGTAGCTGGTGGCTAGACTACGCTAGCATGTAGCCAGTAGCTGGACTAAGCTAGCACGTAGCCAGTAGCTGGACTAAGCTAGCACGTAGCTGGTGGCTAGACTAAGCTAGCATGTAGCCAGTAGCTGGACTAAGCTAGCATGTAGCTGGTGGCTGGACTAAGATAGCATGTAGCCAATAGCTGGACTAAGATAGCATGTAGCCAATAGCTGGACTAAGATAGCATGTAGCCAATAGCTGGACTAAGCTAGCATGTAGCCAGTAGCTGGACTAAGCTAGCACGTAGCTGGTGGCTGGACTAAGCTAGCATGTAGCCAGTAGCTGGACTAAGCTAGCACGTAGCTGGTGGCTGGACTAAGCTAGCATGTAGCCAGTAGCTGGACTAAGCTAGCACGTAGCTGGTGGCTAGACTAAGCTAGCATGTAGCCAGTAGCTGGACTAAACTAGCATGTAGCTGGTGGCTGGACTAAGATAGCATGTAGCCAATAGCTGGACTAAGCTAGCATGTAGCTGGTGGCTAGACTACGCTAGCATGTAGCCAGTAGCTGGACTAAGCTAGCACGTAGCCAGTAGCTGGACTAAGCTAGCATGTAGCCAGTAGCTGGACTAAGCTAGCACGTAGCTGGTGGCTAGACTAAGCTAGCATGTAGCCAGTAGCTGGACTAAGCTAGCATGTAGCTGGTGGCTGGACTAAGATAGCATGTAGCCAATAGCTGGACTAAGCTAGCATGTAGCCAGTAGCTGGACTAAGCTAGCACGTAGCTGGTGGCTGGACTAAGCTAGCATGTAGCCAGTAGCTGGACTAAACTAGCATGTAGCTGGTGGCTGGACTAAGATAGCATGTAGCCAATAGCTGGACTAAGCTAGCATGTAGCTGGTGTCTAGACTAAGCTAACATGTAGCCAGTAGCTGGACTAAACTAACATGTAGCTGGTGGCTGGACTAAGATAGCATGTAGCCAATAGCTGGACTAAGCCAACATGTAGCCAGTAGCTGGACTAAGCTAGCATGGAGCCAATAGCTGGACTAAGCTAGCATGTAGCCAATAGCTGGACTAAGCTAGCATGTAGCTGGTGGCTGGACTAAGCTAGCATGTAGCTTGTGGCTGGACTAAGCTAGCATGGAGCCAGTAGCTGGACGTGGCTGACCCACTGTGAAAAGGGCTCCAGTCCTGTTTGGTTTTCTGTCCAAAACGGCTTTTCCTCTGCTCTAGGTTCACGTGAAAAACAGTTTTTTAAATTTTGAGTTGCAAGTGTTTTCATGAAGAGGCTCTTCTGTGCTGTGTCTGCTGCGGTTCCTGAGTGTCTGACAAGTGTGTAGGGGAGCAGATGTTCTTGTTCTCTCCACTGACAGATGAAGGTGTGGTGTTCAAACTAACATGTTGTTGTTAGGAGCTCCTTTTCCAGGACCATGTCACCGGCTATATCATGTTCACACCTTCAGTCCAGTCTGGAAACAGGTCCGGGGAGTGGACCCTCACTTCCTCTGGTCACAGGTGTTTTCGGTCACGGCTCTGATTCGAACCCACAGTCATTGATGAGCTGGCATTTCAGGACGGACTTCTTTGGGTCTTGGGGTCACTTTCATTTGAAGGTGAAGCTTCAGACGGTGGTTTCAGGTTGAACTGACTTGTCAGGAATGAACCTTCCTCACTCGCATGTTTATGGACGCCTCACTGCACAATAGGGACGAGCGATAACTTATGGTCCACCATATCCCGCCAAACACAGTCTCCACGGCGACACTTCTGCATCTCACCATAAACATGACACTTCTGCATCTCACCATAAACTCCATAAACCCGCGGCTCACTGGCTGCATTGGACCTGCACACGTGAACATGAGGAGAGGGTGACGGCGCTCTCCAGCTCCGCGGCGTGTGACAGCTGTGGAGAGTGTGGTGGACTGTGGTTCACCGTGGTCGTTTGAAAGTGATGTTGAATCCAGGGAACCTTGGATCATGACACTGGTGGACTCTGACTCTCTGGATCCCTGTTTCTTTGATGAGATGGAGTGGTCCTCACAGGTTCTCTGAGGTGCTCCTCTGCCTTGGTTCACATCAACACATGCAGCTCTCCTGCTGCCAAGGTGACAACACTTGGATATTGGACGTATTGGTGGCGTCCTCTTCCACGTCCCCATGAGGCTTCACTGATGGAGGACACACTCTCACAGGCAGCGCTAATGTTAGGAGCCTTAGTTCTAAAGCCTCAAAGTCTGAGTGACATCTTCAATAAGGCCATGGAAAACAAGCATTTTAGGAGAGAGAGAATTGTGACGAGGTTTTTCACCACACAAGACAAAGGACTGACAGTTTGGATCATGATCTGGAGAATAGACTCTGACTCCATGATCATTTCTTCACCTGATGGTTTCTCATGTTTCTTCAGCAGCATCTAGGAACTGTGTCCAGACTGCTCCATAGTTCAACTGTTCAGAGACATGAGACACAGCAGACAGACAGACAGAGGGATCCATTGAAGCCCTAAATAAAGCTGGCAGAGCAGCCTGTCAGACACCAGCGGCTTCTACCAGAGACCTGAAACATTGAGTTTCTCATCTCTGCACTGAGTTCACTGTTCTACTGAGACATCAACAAACCATGGTGTTGGAGACAAACTCCACTCCTGAGTTCCATCACCAAACAGTGAGACTGTAGTGTCCAACACATGGAAGACAAGGAACATGGCTTTATCCTGATCATTATCGTTATCGCTGAAATGACTACATTTATCCTGATAACTTTTTTGGTCTATGTCACCCGTCCCTACTGCACAACTTGAGCTACATTCAGGAACAGAGACCAGTTGGAAGCAGGAGGGTCAGGTGACGCTGCTCCAGGTGCGAGCAGGTCTCCTCACTGTCCGTGTAGTTCTGAGTGAAACGCGGCTCCTGTGACTCACAACCTGAGGAGTGAGCAAAAGTACATGGCCGTGGATTTTTCAAACACATTCTGCGAAGCTACAGAGAAGAACAGTGGCGTCCTGAAGGGGTCCTGCCTGACAGAAGAGCCTCCCATTTTCAGTGCCCAGCTCGCTGTTGACCCCGAGTCTGCTCTGGTCTCTGTTGTCTGGTGCAGCAAAACTAGGAGTCCAATAAATAAAGGGATGAGAAGAGCTCCTTCAAACACGCGCTCCACTTTCCTGAAGGGTGGAGGAGTGCTGCGGCGTGCCGAGGCAGGAATCAGTAATTGATGGTGTTGAAGCAAGGACGGCGTGGAGGTCTGTGACCCGCGATGACCCCTCCATCAGGGCCGACCTCTCCTCGTAATGATTGGCTGTTTCAGCACTGAATCATTTCCCCGTCCTCTGGCGGCGCATCAGCAAGTGGAACCTTGTTAATGTGTGACTGAAGACGGCGGGAAGGTAAACACACTGCTTGGGAATGGAATGCGGCCTTCACTGTTGCCGAGCTTCCTGAGGACTGGCTGATGTTTTATTTCATGCTTGAGATTCAGTGGAGGTCCTCCTCGGCCCCGTGAAGGCAGTAATGCTGCTGCTCTCTTCACACGCCGCCACATTCCTCTGTCTCACCCGACGCTCATGGCGGGGTACGAAATAGAAGCGTGGACATTCATTGATCATTATTAGTCACAATATCGGCCGATAAATGGTGGATAGATGTGGTCCACACATCAGCTGGAGTTACAACGGTGGCTGTTTTGTTGATGTCGGGTCGGCCTGGGCGACGTGACCTAAAAAGAAACGTTTTGGTTTCCCCCTGACCCCCCCAAAAAAAAGATTCAATATGATTTTTTTAAATTAATATTTTATTCTTTCATTCTCTAACATCAGGACCCAAGACTGTTTTTTAAAATAATAATAATAATAAAAAAAGAAGGCAGATATATCATACCTAAACAGAAATGAACTTCGAGGTGGGAGAGTAAACACACTGAATCATGTAGTGCATTAACAACAGACAAAGGGCCGCAGCAGAAGCCCCAGGAGAGCCTCGTCCGGCAGAGTCCGACTCCCACATGTCCAGATGCTGCTCTTTAGGTGCACCATCATGACCCCGCCACACTGTTCTGACTCCACGAAGAGTCTTGTCAACATCTCAACTGAGGTCTTGGAGGACACTCTGTGGAAAATGATGATCTCACCAACCAACTTCAGGAGTGAGTTGGAGTTGAGGAGGGAGCAGACCTTCATGGTGAAATGAAGATCATGCTCCTCCTCTACCACGTCATCTCAAATGGTCTTCCTCTGACCCAGACTCCACTCAGAGCTCCCTCTCGTTAGAACCCTCTTCCGAGTCTGTCCTGGGTGACTGAGCTTCTCTCTCAGAGAGTCTCTGGGTCACTCCAAAGCTGGCGGCCACAGGTGAGAGGAGGAAAGAGCTTCGTCTCCTGGCTCAGCTCTTTCTTCACCTCCTGACCCGTCAACATCTTGGGAACATCTCACCTCCAGTGAAGTCGTGATGATGGTCTGCTCTCTTCCGAGCAGCCCATAACGGCGGGTCACCTGCGGCGGGCGGCTGACTGAGCAGTAATGAGTGGAGCACGGTGAAGCGAGTCTTTATCTCCCCGGTGAACAGCGGCTCCACTTGTTCCTGTGTTTATCAGGGGGCCGTGGCGGTTATTTAATGAAGTGCACACATGACATGCGGGCACTTGGTCAGCAGAGATTTCCCCGCCGCGGGAAGCGCTGCTGAGTGTTTGTTTGTCTGAGCGCAGATGATGTTTCGGAGGCTCAGCCACAGGAAGTGCCCTGTAAACATGCTTGTATAACCGTCTCCCATCCTCCCTCCGATCTGGCCCGACATCATTCTGCCAGCCCGTCTGTGTGTGTGTGTGTGTGTGGGACTCCAGGGAGAGGCGTGTGTGTGTTGGAGCGCGGAGCCACGTCAGGGTTATATCATCACTAACGTATCGCGGCTGCTGTGATGGAGTGGTGCAAGTGAGGAGCGAGGTGACGAGTGAGAAGAAACTGAGAGTGGGAAAGAAATGTGGGTTTGTTTTGGAATGAAAAGGAACAAGAAAGAAGAAGGGATAAACTGAACAATTGAACATCATGCGTCATATAAATCAGACCCTGGGCAAAGTGTGGCCCGCGGGCCATATGCGGCCCAGTGCCTGCATTTCCATGGCCCTTTTGACATCAGACTAAAACTATAACTGATATGTCGTAATTATTCTACTTTTTCTGTTCTTTCTCTCTTAGTCACCACCACTTCAGCAATAAATATAGCACGTTTTTGTGATAAGACTAAAATTTTTGTGTGTTTTTCTTGTTCCTCAAACTACATTGAAGGAATATTGTTGTTTTGAAATAAATCCGCCGTTATGTTGATTTATATTCAAATTAAATGCATATGATCTGGAATATAGGTTTATATTTACACTTCTTAATATCCTCGCTTACATTTATTTATTTACTTTTTAGGTTCATCTTGTCCTACTTTTCCGTCACGTTTTGTCATGATGGCTGTCTTTCTTTTGATGATGGCCCCTCACAACAGTTACACTTTCTAATGTGGCCCTCTAGGAAACTGTATTACCCACCTCTGATACAGGGAGAAGAAGGAATGTAGCACAATATGAGGAGAAGGAAATGAATGGATTTTCAGAATTGTGTTTAAAAAACCATGTTGAAACTTTTTTTGGATGAAAAGGATTGTGAAAGATTGCTTTTACAAGGAACCGAATTAACTCATTAGAGTTAAAGAAGAAGAATTTATCATTTTGTTTAGTGATATTTATTTTTTGATTATATATGAGCATACATTTTAAGTTTAATATAATGAAATAAATGAGCCAAAAAAGAGGATCAATGAACAGAAAAATGAAACAAAGAAGAAGAAGAAACTTATTTGAATTATAGTTATAATTAAATTATAATTTGGATTTATCTGTGTGTAAGGCTTGAAAGCCTAGAGAGAGAAGAGAATTCAAGTCTGAAATAGGATTATTTCTTGTAATTATTTTTTATTGTAATTCTGAAATGAATTAAAAGACAGGGAGCTGGGTGAACAGTGGTCCAGTCCATATTGACGACTGCAGCAATATTCCAGCTCAGTTTCTCATAGTGAAATTGTGCTTTTGATCACCATTTTTCATGTGTTTTTCAGTTTCTGGTGAGAGCAGCCAACTTTTCTGACCAGCTTTTAGTTGAAATAGTTGCTGGGGAGTATGGCCTGTGATGGTAAAGGATATACTGTGGTTAGCGACAGTCACCTACCGTCGCCTGCCTCTTCTTATTTTGCGTTTGTTTCCACACGAGCCTTTAACAGTCATTGTCTCCTTCATAGCAGCAACTGCTCTTTGTTTACATTCCGGAGCACATTTACTGGGAGCGGCGTTTGGTTTTACACTAACCATTGAACAGCCGTTGGCTCCGCAGAGCGGACAGTGTTTGGTGTTGTGCGTCGGACACGTCTGTGGCCACGTTGGAAGAGCAGCAGGTTTAAAAACGGCTTCCCGTTGACTGTGAGTTTGAGGATGACGTTTCATGTTTTGCTCTCCATGAATCAGGTGTTTCTGGCTGCAGTGGTCGGACTTGA
The DNA here is from genome assembly GCF_027744825.2 of Synchiropus splendidus. Lineage (NCBI taxonomy): Eukaryota > Metazoa > Chordata > Actinopteri > Syngnathiformes > Callionymidae > Synchiropus > Synchiropus splendidus. Next base: position 70,720,510 of record NC_071334.1, on the reverse strand, counting down.
ACCCGATCCAGGAGTGAAAGTGAACAGATGTTGCCGTGTGGTTTTGACTCCAGTCGGCGCAACTGGCCCTCCAGCTAAAACAAAATCACTTTCCAACTTTCTCACTCGGGAAATCTCTCCCACCCTCTTCTCCTGCACTCATCACTGCTGCTGATTTTTCCCATGTTTTACGTCTTAGAAAGCTCTGGTTTCCGTGACACTCATCGTTCGGGAGCTGACTAGAGTTGGTTGACTTTTTCTTTAGGAAGGTTGACCTGCGTTTCTCTTTGAAACATGAGCAATAAACCTGGCCGCAGGTTCAATGGCGATGTGAGTGGTGGTCCTCAGACTTGGAGCCTCATCAGATCCACCATCCACACCCCTGACATGACTCAGTTCCACGTCTGACTCTGTCCTTCCCTCAACTAAAGCTCTGGCATGTGTTTCACCTGTGACTCACTGTTGATGGAGGTGAAGTCCGTGAAGAGGAGACGCTCCAGTCTGCAGCGTGGCTCACTCACACACAGCGGGGCCACGTTATTGGTGGCAGGAGCCACATCCAAACATAGAGGAGTCAAGTCAATGGTGCCCTCATTTCTATCTACGCTGCTTGATATTTCCAGGAGCATCAGGGTCAAATGGAGGGATGTGAAAAACACATGCACAAGAGACGTACGCCGGACGTGAACCAGCAGCCTGGTGACACAGGGAGGAGCTTTAACCACTATACTGAGTCAGGTGAGCAGCTGCTCAGGTGAAGCCTCACAGCCTGACCTGTTGGGAGCATGTGGCTCTGAGCCTCTGACTGGTATTTTCCATTCCTCAATGTGAATTATATGAATTTTTAAACGCTGATAAACGTTCACAGCAGTCACCACAGCCGACATCATTGATCCCGGGGGCTGCTCAAGTTGGTGTGTTTGCTCAGGTACAAGAAAGTTGGAGCACGGGCTGCGACGCCTGTGCAACTGCTGACACTTGTGAGGGTGACTCGGCTGTGTTTGGGCAGGAGTCCTGGGAGCAAGCTCCGCTTCTCTGCTGTCAGAGGTGTTTGGGTCTGGAGACAGATGAACCTTGACGTGTAGCTTCTGGTCCTCCTTCTGTGGTGCTGCCGGTTATTTCTTTAGACTTTCAAGAGGTTTCAGTGTTGAAGCAGCAGCTGAGCGAAGTGCATTTGTAACTTCATCTCCTTCCTCCTCAAGATATGCCGCCTAGTGTTGCGTCTGGTGCCGAGTGCCGGGGGTCTGAAGCTATTGGACCTGGCTTCGCTGGCTGGAAGTTTGTAGCTCAGGGAGGGCGGCGTCACGTCTGCTCACTTCTCCTTCTGCCCCCCGCAGGCTGGCTGACAGATCAAGGAGTGTGGGGGTGTAGTGGGATGGGGTGGAGGGCCTCACCTGAAGGGCTGCCCCCCGTTACAATCCCGCCAAATTGAATCAAAGTGGCACAGTCCCCCCCACTGCTGCATCAAAGTTCCTCTCGTGTCTTGTTAGGCGACGAGCGTGGAAGCGCTTCCCTTTGAAGAGCCACTCATCTCCAGTCTCGCTGTCGAGATAACGCCGCCGCCGTGTCTCCCGCTGCAGAGAAAGCAGAGGCGCCGCATCGCTGCAAGCTGCTCTTTTGTTTACTTGCCCCAGAAAACACAGATCTTTAAGTTGTGTCTGGAATTTAGCTTTGAGAGAATGAAAAGAAACATCGATGTTCGTTTGATGTTGCGACGATGCTGTTGAGCAAAACCACGCTTGTCTGGATGAATCGTTCTTCGAGAAGGAGACTGGAGAGTCAGGTGTGTCAGGGGAGTCCCTTAGTTTTCAGTGGACTTTTACGGGTTGTGAGGTTCATCTTACATTCATGTCTGAAACCCAGGTCTCAGCCGGTCAGATGTCACGGCAAGTCTGTATTACATTACGGATGCACTTTTGTGCTCGCGATACTGATTCCTGGGCTTTGGGTATCTACCGACACGGATCCGATACCAGCGTCAGCCTTCATATAGTGATGCAAGACCAGCGCAGAGTTGTGTCAGCTGTGAATCTGTGCTGGTTTTCTGAACTCTCACACTGTTGAACATTCAAACAAGAAAACAGTTCTGACCTGTTTTTCCCTCAGGAAGACGCTGAGTGCTGTCAATTTTCACACAAAGATTTGGTTTGTGAAATGTTTCATAGCCTTTACATGAAAATGGACAGCAACAACTGTCAATATTTCGATATTAAATATGTCCACGTTGTTCATACGTTGTTGGGCAAATGCTGCATGAACTCCCCAGCTGTCGCCATGTGGCTCGTCCCATTAAAAGACTTTCAGTTCGTTTTGGAAACAGTTCTTTCAAGTTTTGAACTTACCTGGCTTTTCCTCTCATAATAACTGTCAGACAGCCAAATGGTAGCGTCACTCTTCCATGATGCGTCGCCCAGTACCTGCCAGATTTGGCCCGTAAACCATAATGGCGTCCGTGGTGCCCAAGGTTCCGGTGCAGGCTTGAGGTGCGGCCAATTTATCATATTCAGCGAAAATACTGCGCGGAAACTTGCTTTTCACGGAAACATGATAGAGAGTACGATTGGGGCATTACGCAGGCACTGGTTCAAAATGTCGGGCATCTGTATGGAAGAGAAATGGCCGTCCAGTTTTTCAGGTTTTGCAGTTCCACGGCACGCCCAGACTAGGGCTGAACGATTAATTGCATTTGCGATTATACCGCAATATGATAAAACGTGTTTTTCTAACCGTAAGGCTGCGATTTGACTGGTCACGTGACTTTCACGTTGGTGGCGCAGCGCAGCGGTGAGCTTTAGCCATTGAGCTGTAAATTATGGCTTTAGCCTATGAAGGTAAAACGGGTGCAAAAGTGGCACATACCCGTAACACAAGACTCGTATCCATGCGTCAGAGGCACATACGCGTCACTGCACATTTGCATCCGTAAACCCAGTGGCACGTGCATGTAAAAAAGAAGATTTACATTCATACAAACAGGAAAAGTAATTTTGCCTTCATTTTCTAAGTGCACAGATAGTGGCTAACACAAGCTCTTGAAACTGCAATTGTGACACATTGCTAAGTTTTCAACCACCGCCAAAACGGCTGCATAAGTTCCACATACTCGTCGAACACGATCCGTATGCGCGTGCACCCTTTTGCACCTCTTCTCGCACCTGGAAATAAAACTGATGCGCACTCGTAGAAGTGGCGACAATACGTGCCTGTTCCTCCGTGCGCGTTCCCTGTAGTCACGTGACGTCTATTGTCCAATCTGCTTTTTTTTTTATTACTAATTATGTTCAGACCGTGCTTAAAAAGTGCAATCTACGTTGACATGAAGAGTTGGACGTGTTAGAGTGGTAAAGCCACATATTGGTTTGCATTATTGTTGTAATATGCACTTAAGTTTGTGTGATTTATCAGTTTAGTAAGTCTACAGTTGGAACTGAAGTAGACAAATAAACCATCTTTCATTTGAATTCATGCTTCATTTGCCTTTATCTTAACATAAGAATAGCCTATAAGGAAGAACAATTATATATACTGAATCACATATGGTTTATTATAATACAGATTGATTTATTAGTTGTGTTTGCTGTAAAATACATGAGAAGAGGACCTTGAAAAATAATCGCACATTTAATTGCAATTGCAATATTGAGAGAAAAAAAATCGCAATTCGATTATTTTCCAAAATCGTTCAGCCCTAGCCCAGACTCCCCCCTAGCTAAAAGCCTGGTGAGGATTCTGTTGCTCATGGAACTACGCTTGAAGTTGGACTGAAGGGGAATGAAAGGACAAGATGGCAACCTGTGAAAAGTGATGTGAATCCAGGAAATCTTCCTGTTTCATCGTTTCATGCTGGTGTTTACTCCGTTACCCCGGAGACGCCGGTGCAAGCCTCTCTATGGCAGAGTTAAGTTTAATTGCCCGGCGGAGGACCAATTATGACCAATGACCCGTTGAGGTGAGCAGATGCTTTCTGCTTCTTGGAGGCGGTTTGTGTGAAACAGAACCATTACGGACAATCGCTGCTCGTAACGCTGCGACAAACTTTGCTGTTGTCGAAGTGGATTTCTAAATACTGTTAAACACTTCTGACACCCTCAACATGGCCGAGCCTCTCAAAACTCCGTTCTGCAGGTCATTGTTGAGGCCATTCATCCAGAGACAGCTAACAGTAGCAAGAGGCAGGTAGCACCTCGGCTGCATGAGCAACAGCAGGGCAGGTCACTGTTGTACTCCAGCTCGTGATCTAGTCAAGACCACACCTCGCAAGACCAAGACATTATCGAGATGGGAGAGTATCAAGACCGAGACAAGACCAAGACGTTTTATAACACGAGTCTCAAACTGACCCAGCCATGAGCTGCAGTGGGTGTCAGCTGAAACAAGCATCGAGTTGGACGAATTTTTGTTGTCGATATTGTCGATGTTATCGATGACGTCAACCCATCGTTGCAGCCCTACATGACAGTTTTCTCCGTAGGTCTCGACACACAGTCTTGTCATGGTCTTGGTCACAGATCCCATGTCCGAGTCTGCCCAATCCGAGACCCTAAAAAAGTGGCCTTGAGACAGAGACCAATCTGGAGTACGACAACACTGACTTCAGCAGTCGACGACACAGCAGAGCGCAACAGCACAGGTCTGAAAAAAGACTAGCCTGTGATCAACTCGCTCAACCAAGTCAGTAGAAGCATGTGTTCAAAACAGACTCGAGGAGAGGAAGCAGGAGGTCTGAGAAGACCATGAACTCGTAGACGGAATGGAAACTGACAGACAGGAAAAGATGGCTGTAGTAAACTGGTTCTGACGTGGGCTGGAGTCGGAGCCAGACAGGCTGACTCGGGCCTTCGCAGCTCACCATTCGAGTCCGTGCTGCAGAAGCGTCTGCATGAATGCGGCAGACTCTCAAAGGCAGTGGCTATCTGGAAGTATGCGGTTGCCGTGGAGACGAGATAAAGGCGATGCCCAGGGGAGCGCTGCGATGTGGAGACTGACAGACATTGTCCTGGCTCTGATCCGCCTCACTCCGGCCGCCGTGGCTCTGCCGGCTCACGTCTCGGCTGGACGCTCACGCCTCCTCTCTTTGATTAAATCTGGCCCAGATTGACGGCGAGCCAGAATCCACTGCGATGGATCCCGGCAGCCCGGAGTGCGAGGACCTGGTTCAGAGGGAAACTGGCTTCCAGCAGCCTCCTAATGTCGCCGCATTAACAGTAATGAGTTTGTATTGTAGCGGTTTAGCATCAGCGCCGGCTAATATCACACAGGGGGCGACTTCTGCTGAAAACCAGGAGCAGTCGTGTAATAGGAAGATTAAAAAGCAACTCGACGTTTCCCCCGCTTTGATCAGGTGTTATTAACACTCCGCATGAACGGTTCCTCCAGCGCTACGAACCACAGGAAGTCCATTCCTTCCCTTTTTCCCCAGACACAGTCGCTTTAGTTAACAGCGCTGTTGAAAATATAGATGCGCTGCGTCCCCTCACCGAGTCGTCCTCCATGTATGGTGCATTTAATGTGATTTAACAGCACGGGGTGTTTCACTCCCGTGATTTGGTGCTTCAGTTTTCCATTATTGTCTGTCGTCTGCCTCGACACGGGCCATATGGACAAAAAAATTATCACGATAAATGTCATTTCAGCGATAACGATAATGATCAGGATGAAGCCATGTTCCTTCTCCTCCATGTGTTGGACACTACAGTTGCTCTTGACACTGTTTGGTGATGGAACTCAGGAGTGGAGTTTGTCTCCAACACCATGGTTTGTTGACGTCTCAATAGAAGAGTGAACTCAGTGCAGAGATGAGCAACTCAATGTTTCAGGTCTCTGGTAGAAGCCGCTGGTGTCTGACAGGCTGCTCTGCCAGCTTTATTTAGGGCTTCAATGGAGCCCTCTGTCTGTCTGTCTGCTGTGTCTCATGTCTCTGAACAGTTGACTTGAACTATGGAGCAGTCTGGACACAGTTCCTAGATGCTGCTGAAGAAACATGAGAAACCATCATGTGAAGAAATGATCATGGAGTCAGAGTCTATTCTCCAGATCATGATCCAAACTGTCAGTCCTTTGTCTTGTGTGGTGAAAAACCTTCTCACAATTCTCTCTCCTAAAATGCTTGTTTTCCATGGCCTTATTGAAGATGTCACTCAGACTTTGAGGCTTTAGAACTTGTTGATGGTCCCTAACTGATGGCGGCTCCTAGCATTAGCGCTGCCTGTGAGAGTGTGTCCTCCATCAGTGAAGCCTCATGGGGACGTGGAAGAGGACGCCACCAATACGTCCAATATCCAAGTGTTGTCACCTTGGCAGCAGGAGAGCTGCATGTGTTGATGTGAACCAAGGCAGAGGAGCGCCTCAGAGAACCTGTGAGGACCACTCCATCTCATCAAAGAAACAGGGATCCAGAGAGTCAGAGTCCACCAGTGTCATGATCCAAGGTTCCCTGGATTCAACATCACTTTCAAACGACCACGGTGAACCACAGTCCACCACACTCTCCACAGCTGTCACACGCCGCGGAGCTGGAGAGCGCCGTCACCCTCTCCTCATGTTCACGTGTGCAGGTCCAATGCAGCCAGTGAGCCGCGGGTTTATGGAGTTTATGGTGAGATGCAGAATTGTTGTCGTGGAGAGTGTGTTTGGTATCGTGTACGATGACCCAGACTTCTGCCTTAAATACTGAGGAAGCTCCGATCAGGATTTTAGCTGCCGATCACTGATGCCGATCTCATGGATTGACAATGAATTTGTAATCAAAATGATGAGACCTTCTGTGAAAACATCAACCATGAAATCATTTAAAAAAAGACAAGCCTTGCAGAATGCAGCAACTATTTTGTCAAAAGGACGACTGAAAAACTTCCATGTGAGATGTGGCAGTTTGGTGAGTCTCTGCGGTGGCTGGGGAATATTGACAGACTGTAGCAGGACTCCCAGACAGAGAGCACTGCAATTATGGAGGTTTCCACTCCGGACATTGTCAAAGGTTTCAGGCTCAGGTGGCTGACGAACAGAGCTGGTTGACTCTGGCTGATTCCCATTCATGCAGCTCCAGACTCATTCCAGCCTGCTCCTTTCATTGCTCCCCTGAACGCCGTGGCGCTCGTCCGCCCTCTGCCCAGACACCAGAGGAGGGTGAGGCTGACGTGTCGGGGATCCAAAGTCTCTTCTTCATTTATGAGGCACCCGTCTGGCTTCGTCCCCTTCAGAACAAAAGTGTCTGCTTGCTGGCCTCCATTATGACGATGGTAATGTTGTGGAGCGGAGCGTGTTCGCCGCCTCCGTGTTTACTGATACACAGCAGGAAGTCGGTATGGATGTGTAGATTTACAACACCAGCTTGGCCGTGTTATTGGCTTCATCTGTCCGAGTGGATCAGGCGCCGGCGCTTGTGTCTCACTCGGTGACGTTGAAACAAAGTCTGCATCAACCTTGTTTCCTCTGAAACTTTCAGATTTACAACCTCTGGGTCTCCTCCTCCGATGAAGCGCTCACTGCTTCTCCACTCGGAGGATTTATCTTCCTTTATCTGTTTGCTGCTTTCCATTTATCTTCACAAGTCGCTGCATGAACGTGGGACCCACTAATGAGCAAATGTCCTCAAATCATTGGCGGTGATTAACAAGCTCAATGGCCAACTGGGTTTAGGAAGTCAGAAAACTTTCTGCCTCTTCTGCCAGCTGCAGCTTGCATTCAGGACGGGGTCAAATGTCAAGTGTTGTGAATTCCAGCAGTCCTGCTCCTGCAGCCTCAGGTCATGAACTGAGCCAGTCCTTCCCCGACACTCCATCCTCCTGAGTTCTGCTGTGGTTCCAGATGAACCCACCGGACACAGAAGCCATCGTCCTGCTCCTGAGCCTCAAGTGCCAGGTCACGTCTTCTCCCCTTCAGGAAACACAAGTCCCAGCAGGCTGCTGAACGACTGCTGTCTTAGCGTCATGACAGTCCAGAGCAGGCTGGGATTCTGAAACAGTGTGTCCCAAGCCCCGCCCCCCATTCCATCCCCGTCCACACACGGCAGGTCAACGACTGACCTGGCTGACTTTACAACAAGCTGTAAACATCTATTTGTAAAAAAAGAACCAAAAAAAACAAACATTGGACTCAAATAATAATCGTAAACAGAAATGAACTGAGCGAGTTTCATGATAAAAAAAAGCCAAATTACTCATTTAAAAGCAATGTTTAAAGCAGGGCTGACCCACCAGTCGGAGACTCAGAGCCCCGTTGTTTGACTGTGTTGCTGAGCAGAGCCACATGCTCCAAACATGTCAGGCTGTGAGGCTTCACCTGAGCAGCTGCTCATGTGACTTAGCGGCAGTATAGCAGCTGGAAAGATCGAGCGGCGTAGATTGACTTGACTCCTCTATGTTTGGACGTGGCTCCTGCCACCAATAACGTGGCCCCGCTCTGTGTGTGAGTGAGCCACGCTGCAGACTGGAGCGTCTCCTCTTCACGGACTTCACCTCCATCAACAGTGAGTCACAGGTGAAACACATGCCAGAGCTTTAGTGGAGGGAAGGACAGAGTCAGAGGTGGAAGTGAGTCATGTCAGTGGTGTTGATGGTGGATCTGATGAGGCTCCAAGTCTGAGGACCACCTCTCTCATCGCCATTGAACCTGCAGCCAGGTTTATTGCTCATGTTTCAAAGTGAAACACCAGTCAAGAACTGGAACAGCTCAGACTTTTTCCTCTTATTTCCTGTATAAACTATCATCTCAACAGCAACTTGACCAGAACCACAGCCAGTTCGGCGGCTCATTTGATGAAGAGCCGCATGAAACTGGGGAAGGAGGCGCAAGTTGGCCAGGCCTGGTTTACAGTGTGGAACTTACCTGCAGTTTCCTCCTGTCACCAGCGTCAGACATCCCACCAACCACGGCGCTTCCATGCCGTGAGTGTGGCGACTCTCCATGGAGAAGCTCCAGATTACGCCAGTAAACAAATATAAGGGCCACAGTACAGCTGCAAAAGGCTTCAGAATCTGAACATTTCGATCATATGCAACAAAATGACCTGCTGAGAAAACAGGGCGTCCATTTTTTCATGTGTTGCAGCTCAGACGCCCTGCTAGCTAAAAGCCTGGCCCAGACTTCTCTGTTGGTGAAGGCAAAGAGAGAAGATCTTTAACATCGTCAACCGTAACTGGACTCTGGACCATTGTCTGGATGCCCCAAGTGTCACCCTCAGAGGAGAGCAGGGTCCAGTCCATCTTGACAGGAGAGAGTCAAAGATGCTTGCCTCCTCTCCACCTATCGATTCCTCTGCTGGTGGATCTTCAGTAATGTCAGGGAGAAGAGCACATCAATTGTTGATGATCTCCACAACCGTGGCCTGATCTGAAATCAGCTGCTCCGCTGTGGACACTTGACTCTGTGTGTCATCGGGGACAGGACGACTTCAAGGTGTCTCCTCTGTGAAACAGGTGAAGGTGCAGTGCAGTCCTGGCTTTGGTTTCCAGCTTCACTTCGCCTCACACACACACACACACACACACACACGAGAGGCAGACTGGAGACACCTCCCTCTGTTTATGCCCTGCACTGCCTAAAGGTGAATCCAGATCAATGTAAAAAGAACATCCGTCAGAGCCTCGCGCTATGATGTTCACATCAGATCCTTTGAAAAGAAAATGAAATGTATTTCAGGTTGAAGTGACTGGTGTTTTGATGGGTGCAGTGATGAAAGCACTCCTGCTGCTCAGGAAGATTTCCAGGGTCTTTAGTGAAAGAGACCGACTGCGGTGCTCCACTGGGATCCGATATCACTTTAAAGGACCAGGAACAGAGCGCTTCATGGGACCTTTAGAGTTGAGTGAGGAAGGACTGTTTCGCCAGGACCCAGCCCGGCTGAGGTTTGCCAGAGAGAAAGAGAGAGTTGGGCTGGCAAAGTTGGCAGCAGGGAATCAGGCCAGATGTCTCAGCTACTGCAAGACCTTGCACCACGTGCCGGCTGACAGCTTCCACTCCATAAATAAGGGTGTGGATCACAGGCAGCTCCAGCTGCTGAGATCAGAGGTGCTGCCATTCAAGACTTGCAGGTCTTAAAGTTTCTGTGGTCTTCTGTGTGATGGTGGGGAGATGCTGAGGCTGTTTGGTTCCAGATGAGAGCTTCAGTAGGAGGGAAGGATTGAGATGGCTTCTCTCTGGGAGTGGAGCAAGAGGAAGAAGAAGAAGAAGAAGAAGAAGAATCCCATACCAGTTTCCGAACAAGGTCCACTAGAGAGGCTCTCCTCCGAGTCTCTCCTTGATGCCTGAGCTTCTTTCTCTCTCGGAGAGTCCAGCCACAGAAGCTCTTGTTCTCTGGGTCACTCCAAAACCTGGTGAGCACCAGTGAGGAGAAACCCTGCAGTGTCCTCTGGCTCAGCTTTTTCTTCACCACAGGCGTCGCCCTCGCAGGCGTCACCCTCAGAGGCCTCGCCCTCTGGACCTTACTAGAGATAAAGAGAAATGTTTCCTTTGATTCTACAGATCAGGTCTGTTCCTCTATGTTCAAGACATTAATGTTCAGGGTGCAATTTTTGTCAGTGTGAAAGTGAACGTTTTGTATGTTTACCATGGTATATACGGTCAGTGCACGGCCCTGTTCCTGGGCCCATGAGCTTCGCTGCTCACAGATCTGCAGGACTTCTGCGGGCCCACAGAGGTCAGAGGGGTCGAGGTGACGGCTGAGTGGGGAAACAAAAACTGAGACAAGAAAAGACACGTGTGCGAACGTGGGCATGTTTTGCCATACTTGTAAGTCCTGACAAGCCTCCTTCTTGTGAGGACATTTTGCTTTGTGAGGACATGGCCTGTACTCACAAGGTTTTGAGGTTTTATACACCAGTGAGGGTAGCTTATTGTAACTGGCTTCCTGTTTGGTTCAGAATCCTGGTTCAGGTGAGCCAAGTGTTTATGGGGAGAGGCTGGGGAAAGGGTGATGGCCAGGAAAGGTCCTCGCAAGGATAGAGAGACAAATGTGTGTGTGGCAGGACGGGGCTTGTTTATCCTCTCTTCTGGCCAGAGATTCTTGACAAAACACCGTCCTTGTGAGGACTGTATGGCTTTGTGGGGACCATTTGGCCAGTCTCCACAAGGTAAAGCCTCAATTTGAGGATGAAAAGTTCAAAGTAACAGGGTGATTCTGACTGGGGTCCAGTTTGGTTCAGAGTCCTGGTCCACGTTAGCCATGTGTTTCTGACAAGAACAGAAATACAATTTTGTGTGTGTGTGCGCACGTGTGTGTGTGTGTGTGCGTATAGAGGAGGTGTCCATATGTGGTTCTGCATTATTTTTATTTTTTTTATTTGCTTGTGATCAAAATGTTCCGGTTAAATCTGCCGAAACAAAAACTCATTGTTTTGAAAGTCAACAGCAGAAGGAAGTGTCTATCGCTCCAAAACAACAGATGAAAACAAAAACGATATAAATAGAAAAAGAAAAAAGGCAAGAGTCATGACAGAACTTTGACAGGAAGAAATAAAACGGCAGAGAAAAAAAAAACAGTCATCAGAGTTTAAAAAAATTAAAGGAGGACAGAGAGATCAAGCGGGTAACTCACTACTGAATCCACATGAACGTGCAGAAGAGAGAGGCTGACTGAGGAGCCCTGGGTCACTGACACGCAGCAGTTTCTGGGGGGCTCTGGTCCACGTGAGGCAGAGTCTGAGGAAGCGACTCTTCTGCACGCCTCCATCCCAGTCTCCTGCGCGTCCTCCTCCAGCGAGGGACCGTGACCCGCCAGCCGCAGGTCAGCCAGGGGCGCTTGGTTTCCAAGCCCATTTTGCTGATGGTTTTCTGCATCATTGGAAAAGCTCTGGTGACCTGGAGAGACGGGTCGAGGGAATGGAACCTTTTTTTCCCTCTGTCATGTTGTTGGCCTTGACTCATGGCCGGCAGCACAAGAGCAGGTCTTCATGTTTTGCTTTCCGAGTGTTGTGGTGAGTGTCTTCAGAAAATGTGGAGTAATGGATAATAATAATAATAATAAAATAATTCTTTTTATATTTACTTTACACTTTTTATATGTACTTTATATTATTTAATCATCATCTTCATCATCATCTTCATTATTATCATCTTCACCATCTTCACCATCCTCTTCATCATTATCTCCATCATCATTATCGTCATTATCCTCTTCATCACCACCATCATCTTCAACATAATTTTTTACTTATTCGATATACTTTATATTTTATATATATTTTAATACTTTTGATATTGAAATAGTTCTTAATATTCGTAGCATATTTTCTGAGACACTGACGATGAGTGAAGCTCCAGACTGTGACAGACTCAGAGGTCATGTGTCGTGTGAGAGGAAGTCTTGTGAGGGTGGCGCAGCACAGACATGAGGTCAGTGAGACCGTGGTGAGGTGCTGCAGGGGAGGTTCATGGTGAGAGGAGCATCTCTTCCTGTTGCCACGGTAATGGAGGGAGGTGAGGGGAGACATCACCATGATGTCCTGCTCGGTTGTGAGACAAAGCAAAAGAAGCTGGGCAGAAGAGAGGACAAGAAGATCTGTGAATGAGAGCTGAGGGAGAGAAGATCAGACGTCTGGAGGTGAAGAGACTGTGACATGTCCGTCCAGTCTCTTCTCTGGGGGCTTGAATGAGTGGAGGGTCAGCAAACCTGCCGGCTCTGAGACGGATGAATGTCTGGTTCCAAGTTTGGCCCGAGACTCAGTGAAGGCTTCTCTCTCCTGTTCCAGATCTGTCGGTGGCCGTCCTCAAGTTCTCCCAGTCGCTGCAGGACTTCCAGTTCGAGTGCATCGGTGATGCGGAGACCGACGACGAGGTCAACATCGGTGAGTCTCTCCTCCTGACCTCCTCCTCTCAGCTGTGGTCAGCAGCTTTGGAGTAAGTTTCTCTGGCTAGAGTCAGCTCAGTCATCCAGGAGGTGACTCAGAGCAGAGCCGCTGCTCCAGGAGTTCCCTGGTCTGTTGAGGTGCCGCGCACTGAAGAGGCCCCGGGGCCGACCCGGGACACGTCCTGTGAGTCGGTGCAGAGGATCTGATCTGGATCTGAGGAACGACCGCCTCACCAGTGGCTGGCTGGAGTGCAGCTCATGAAGATGATGAGGATGAAGAAGATGAAGATGAAGATGATGAGGATGAAGAT